>NW_004444001.1:12580476-12583530 GCF_000243295.1 Trichechus manatus latirostris | reverse complement strand
AAAAAAAAAAGCACTACAAAATGACAGCAGTAAACTCACACCTGTCAATAATTACACTGAATTTAAATGGCCTAAATGCACCCATAAAGGGACAGAGAGTGACAGAATGGATAAAAAAATGGGATCCATCAATATGCTGTCTACAAGAGACATAACTTAGAAACAAAGATGTAAGCTTATTAAAAATCAGAGGATGGAAAAAAAATATATCAAGCAAACACCTACCAAAAAAGAGCAGGGGTGGCAATACTAATCTCAGGTAAAATAGACTTTAAAACAAAATCCACCATAAAAGACAAAGAAGGACACTATATAATGAGTAAGGGGACGATCCATCATGAAGACATAACCATAATAAACATCTATGCACCCAATGACAGGGCTCCATATTACATAAAACAAACTCTAACAGCACTGAAAAGAGAAATTGACAGTTCCACAGTAATAGTAGGAGGCTTCCACACACCACTCTCGGTAAAGGACAGAACTCTAGAAAGAAACTCAGTAAAGATACAAAAGACATAAAGGGCACAATCAGTCAACTTGACCTCATAGACATATATAGAACACTCCACCCAACAGCTGCAAAGTACACACTCTTTTCCAATGCACATGGAACGTTCTCCAGAATAGACCATATCTTAGGCCATAGAGCAACCCTCAACAAGATCGAAAACTTTGAGATAATACAAAGTATCTTCTCTGACCACAACACCATCAAGGTAGAAATTAACAACAGGAAGAGCAAGGAAAAAAATCACTTACATGGAAACTGAATAATACCCTACTTACAAACCAGTGGGTAATAGAAGACATCAGAAATGGAATTAAAAAATTCCTGGAATCAAATGAGAATGAAAACACATAATAAAACCTTTGGGACACAGCAAAGGCACTCCTCAGAGGACAAATTATAGCAAGAAGAAAGGGACAAAATCAAAACATTAACTACACAACTCGAACAAATAGAAAGAGAACAGAAAAAAAATCCCACAGTGAACAATAGAAAGAAAATAATAAAGATCAGAGCAGAAATAAATGAAATAGAGAATAGAAAAGCAATAGAAAGAATCAACAAAACCAAAAGTTGGTTCTTTGAAAAAGTCAACAAAATTGACAAACCACTGGCCAAACTGACAAAAGAAAAACAGGAGAGGACGCAAATAACCCAAATAAGGAATGAAATGGGGGACATTACAACAGACCCAACTGAAATAAAAAGGTTTATAACAGAATATTATGATAAACTATACTCCAACAAATTTGAAAACCTAGAGGAAATGGATAAATTTCTAGGAACACACTACCTACCAAAACTAACGCAGAGTGATGCTGAAAATATAAAACAGACCTATAACAAGAGAAGAGATTGAAAAGGTAATAAAATATTGCCAAAAAAAAAAAAAAAAAAATCCCTGGCCCAGATGGCTTCACTGGAGAATTCTACCAAACATTCAGAGAAGAGCTTATACCAGTACTACTCAAACTATTTCAGAACACAGAAAAGGAGGCAACACTTCTGAATTCATTCTATGAAGCCAGCATAACCCTGGTCACAAAACCAGGCAAAGATACCACAAAAAAAGAAAATTATAGACCAATATCTCTCATGAATATAGATGCAAAAATTCTTAACAAAATTCTAGCCAATAGAATTTAGCATCATATCAAAAAAATAATACACCACAACCAAGCAGGATTCATACCAAGTATGCAAGGATGATTCAACCTTAGAAAATCAGTCAGTGTAATCCACTACATAAAAAAGAGAAAGAATCACATGATCATCTCAATTGACGCAGAAAAGGCATTTGATAAAGTCCAACACCCATTCCTGATAAAAACTCTCAATGAAATAGGTATAAAATGGAATTTTCTCAGCATAATAAAGGGCATCTATATAAACCCAACAGCCAATATCATTCTCAGTGGAGAGAGGCTGAAGGCATTCCCCCTAAGAACAGGAACAAGACAAGGATGCCCTTTATCACCACTCCTATATAACATTGTGCTGGAAGTCCTAGCTAGAACAATAAGGCAAGAAAAAGAAATAAAGGAAATCCAAATTGGTAATGAAGAAGATAAACTGTCCCTATTTGCGAATGATATGATACTATACATAGAAAACCTGAAAGACTCCACACAAAAACTATTGGAGCTAATAGAAAGATTCAGCAGAATAGCAGGATACAAGATAAACATACAAAAATCGGTTTGATTCCTGTACACCAATAAAGAGAATGATGAAAAGGAAATCAGGAAAACAATAGCATTTATAATAACTCCTAAGAAAAATAAAATTCTTAGGAATAAATCTAACCAGGGATGTTAAAGACCTATACAAAGAAAACTACAAAACACTACTGCAATGAACCAAAAGATATATATATATAAGTGGAAAAACATACCATGCTCATGGATAGGTAGACTCAACATTGTGAAAATGAGAATTTTACCCAAAGCAATTTACAAATACAATGCAATCCTGATCCAAATACCAACAATATTCTTTAAAGACATGGAAAAACTAATTATTAACTTTATATGGAAAAGGAAGAAGCCCAAGATAAGTAAAGCACTACTGAAGAAGAAGAATAAAGTAGGAGGACTCTCACTACTTGACCTCAGAACCTACTATACAGCTATAGTAGTCAAAGCAGCCTAGTACTGGTACAACGACAGATGCATTGACCAGTGGAACAGGACTGAGAACTCAGATATAAATTCATCCACCTATAGTCACCTGATCTTCGACAAGGGCCCAAAGACCATCAAATGGGGAACAGACAGTCTTTTTAACAAATGGTACTGGCAAAACTGGATATCCACCTGCAAAGATATGAAACAGAACCCATACCTCACACCATATACAAAAACTAATTGAAAATGGATCAAAGACCTAAATATAAAGCCAAAAACTGTAAAGTTCATAGAATTAAAAATAGGATAAACACTAGAGGCCCTAATACACAGCATTAACAGGATACAAACCATAACCAACAACACACAAACTCCAGAAGATAAGCTAGACAACTGGGATCTTCTAAAAATTAA
>NW_004444001.1:12576029-12579063 GCF_000243295.1 Trichechus manatus latirostris | reverse complement strand
CCTTTTAGCTCAGTAATGAAGTCACTCCTGAGGTTCACCCTTCAGCAAAGATTAGACAACCCCATAAAACAAAACGAGACTAATGGGGCACAACAGCCCAGTGACAAGGACAAGAAGGCAGGAGGGGACAGGAAAGCTGGTAATAGGGAACCCAAGATCGAGAAGAGAGAGTTTTGACATGTCATGGGGTTGTTAACCAATGTCATAAAACAATATGTGTACTGTTTAATGAGAAACTATTCTGTAAACCTTCATCCAAGGTACGATAAAATAAATAACTAAATAAAATTAGGAAATGTGTGCTGCAGGGTTGTATCCTGTCATCATAGCTATTCAATTTGTATGCTGTGCAAATAATCTGAGAAGCTGGAGTATGTAAAGAAGAATAGGGCTTCAGGGTTGAAGGAACACTCATTAACAACCTGCATTATGCAGATGACACAACCTTGTTTGCTGAAAGTGAAGAGGGCTTGAAGCACTTACTGATGAAGATCAAAGACTACAGCCTTCACTATGGATTACACCTCAATATAAAGAAAACAAAACCCCTCACAACTGGACCAGTAAGCAAAATCATGATGAAAAGACTGAAGTTGTCAAGGATTTCATTTTATTTGGATCGACAATCAACACCCATGGAAGCAGCAGTCAGGAAATCAAAACACGCATTGCATTGGGCAAATCCGCTGCAAAAGACCTCTTTAAAGTGTTGAAAAGCAAAGATGTTACCTGAAGACTAAAGTGCACCTGACCCAAGCCATGGTCTTTTCAATCGCTGGACAATGAATAAGGAAGACTGAGGAAGAATTGATGCCTTTGAATTGTGGTGTTGGGGAAGAATACTGAATATACCATGGACTGCCAAAAGAATGAACAAATCTATCTTGGAAGAAGTACAACCAGAATGCTCCTTCGAAGCAAGGATGGCAAGACTATTGCTCATATTACTTTGGACATGTTATCAGGAGGGACCAGTCCCTGGAGAAGGACATCATGCTTGGTAAAGTAGAAGGTCAACAAAAAAGAGGAAGATCCTTAAGGATATGGATTGACCCAGAGACTGCAACAATGGGCTCAAGTGTAACAACAATTGTGAGGATGTGCAGGACCAGGCAGTGTTTCGTTCTGTTGTACACAGGGTCACTGTGAGTCAGAACTGACTTGACAGCACCTAACAACATTTCTGTTACCCCTAAATTATCTTGACCACAGTAAGCAAATATTAAAACCTTTTAAATGTGACTTTTCCCCCAAAGAATCTGTCACCTATTAATTATTATTTACCCCTAATATATAGCTGTTAAATAATGCCTTTTTTTGTATCCTGTGTCTTTCTACTTTTTGTTGTTGGGAATGACTTTTTATGTGTTTATGTCTTTGTAGGCATCCCCTTTATCCAGCCACAGTGAATACGCTCTTTAAAAAAGATCTTTTTCCCACAAACAAGAGTAAAATCATGGAATTCTATCAGCATTTTCAAACTTATGATGAAGGTTTTGAGTATGGGTCCCAGATGCCAGAATGTCTCCTAAGGTAGAGAGTTGTTTTCTGTCATTAATTTATTGACCAAGCTCCTCTCAGCACTCCATACATTTCTCGGTTCTAAACAGACATAACAGCAGTTTAGGTAGAAAGGAGAGAAACTGTTTCTTTATGACCTGTTTGTTTTTGCTGTGTGCAAACTGAGGTAAGAACAGAAAGAGAAAGAGATGGTCTCTTCACCCCTCACCCTTTTTTCTTATTTTGATGAACAAAAAGAAAAACAAAAAGAAATGAAAGAAAGGAAAAGAAATGGAAATAGAATGAAGAATTTATTTTGAGACTTTTTGTCCCATTTGCAGCTTATTATTATCAGAGTTTGGATCCATGCTAACTTCTAATGTCTCAGAATCAGACCTTACCATCCTCATTCTTCCTGAGGCAAAAGTAATCTATACTCCATTTATGTGGTGAACTGTATTTCTCACAGTTGGCTCAGATTAATGTGTATAAAATGGTTCAAATGCAAAGTAACTGAATTTTTTTTAATTTCTTGGCAGTAAGTCTACAATGGTGAGTAGTCAGAAAAGATGAAAAAAGATTGACTGTTTGCTTTACCTGGCTTAACACTGCCAGCAATTGGTTCCTGGACTATGTTTTTATCCTCCCACAGTGTACAACAGTGAAAGTAAAAGCAGACACAGCATGTTGTGGGGCCTTTTTTCTTTTTCAATGCCAATCCTACAGGAATTTAAGCATTTACTCACAAAAGACACTCAAACGTGGCTGCCTCACCCTCTCAATTTTGTTTGTGGGCTAATAAGTTTGAAGGTAGGCCTCTCATGAAATTATAGCTTAAAATGACAAAATTTGAGGAAATAACTATAATTCCATAGACATTCCCCTTTTTATGCTGTGACCTGCTACTCTTAACATACTTTCAAATTAATTTCTACGCATATTTTTTTTATCACTTAGAAACTGGTCAAACTCCAAAAAGTGGCTCCTAGCACTGTTTGAGGAAAAGATTCCAGATATAAAAACTTATAAACCCACAAACGATAATTCCCTGGTGAGTATTCTTTGGCTTTTTTGCTATGATATACGAGATGAAGATAGTAATAAAATATGATTGCTAAAATTAACATATCAAAAAAATAATTCACCATGATCAAGTGGGATTTATACCAGGTATGCAGGGATGGTTCAACGTTAGAAAAACAATCAATGCAATCCATCACATAAATAAAAGACAAGAACCACATGATCTTATCAATTGATGCAAAAAAGGCATTTGACAAAGTCCAACACCCATTCATGAGAAAAACGCTCAACAAAATAGGAATAGAAGGGAAATTCCTCAATATAATCAAGGACATTTATGCAGCCAACAGCCAACCTCATCCTAAATAGAGGACTTTGAAAGCATTCGCCTTGAGAACGGGAACCAGACAAAGATGCCCTTTATCACCACTCTTATTCAACATTGTGCTGGAGGTCCTAGCCAGAGCAATTAGGCTAGAAAAAGAAATAAAAGGCATCGAAATTGGTAGCA
>NW_004444001.1:12563325-12575548 GCF_000243295.1 Trichechus manatus latirostris | reverse complement strand
TAGAACCTATTATACTGCCACAGCAGTCAAAACAGCCTAGTACTGGTACAACAACAGATACATAGACCAATGGAACAGAATTGAGAATCCAGACATAGATTCATCCACCTATGAGCAGCTGATATTTGACAAAGGCCCAAAGTCCATTAATTGGGGAAAAGACAGTCTCTTTAACAAATGATGGTGGCATAGCTGGGTATCCATCTGCAAAAAACTGAAACAAGACTCATACCGTACACCATGCACAAAAACTAACTCAAAACCGGTTAAAGACTTAAATATAAAATAAAAAATGATAAAGATCATGGAAGAAAAAATACGGACAATGCTAAGAGCCCTAATACATGGCATAAACACAATACAAACCATAAGTAACAATGCACAAGCACCATAAGAGAGACTAGATAACTGGGAGCTCCTAAAAATCAGACACTTACGCTCATCAAAAGACTTCACCAAAAGAGTAAAAAGACAAACTACAGACTGGGAAAAAAATTTTGGCTATGACAAATTGGATTAGCATCTGATCTCTAAAATCTACAAGATACTGCAAAACCTCAACAACAAAAAGACAAATAACGCAATTAAAAAATGGGCAAAGGATATGAACAGGCACTTCATCAAAGAAGATATTCAGGTGGCTAACAGACACATGAAAAAATGCTCATGATCATTAGCCATTAGAGAAATGCAGATCAAAACTACAATGAGATATCATCTCACCCCAACAAGGCTAACATTAATCCAGAAAACACACAATAATAAATACTGGAGAGGTTGTGGAGAGACTGGAACACTTATACACTGTTGGTGAGAATGTAAAATGGTACAACCAGTTTGGAAGTTGATTTGGCACTTCCTTAAAAAGCTAGAAATAGAAGTACCAATACGATCCAGCTATCCCGCTCCTTGGAATATATCCTAGAGAAATAAGAGCCATCACATGAGTAGATATATGCACACCCATGTTCATTGCAACACTGTTCACAATAGCAAAAAGATGGAAACAACCTAGGTGCCCATCAATGGACGAATGGATAAACAAATTATGGTATATCCCCACAATGGAATACTACGCAATGATAAAGAACAGCGATGAAGCCGTGAAACATAACATGGAGGAATCTGGAGGGCATTATGCTGAGTGAATTTATTCCATCACAGAAGGGCAAATATTGTATAAGACCACTATTATAACAACTCAAGAAAAGGTTTAAACACAGAAGAAAACATTCTTTGATGGTTACAAGGGTGGGGAGGGAGAGTGAGGCTTATTGACTAACTAGATAGTAGATAAGAATTATCTTAGGTGAAGGCAGGGACAGCACACAGTACAGGGGAATTCAGCACAACTGGACTAATCCAAAGCTAAGAAGTTTCCTGAATACAATCAAACACTTTGAGGGACAGAGTAGCAGGGGTAGGGGTCTGGGGACCATGCTTTCAGGGAACATCTAGGTCAATTGGCATCACAAGCTTATTAAGAAAATGTTCTGCATCCTACTTTGGTGAGTGGTGTCTGGGGTCTTAAAAGCTTGCAAGCTGCCATCTAAGATGCATCAATTGGTCCCAACCACCTGGAGTAAAGGAGAATAAAGAACACCAAAGACACAAGGAAAGTATTAGCCCAAGAGACAGAAAGGGCCACATCAACCAGAGACTTCATCAGCCTGAGACCAAAAGAACTAGATGGTGCCCTGCTACCACCAATGACCGCCCTGACAGGGAGCACAGCTGAGAGTCCTGGATGGAGCAGGAGAAAGGTGGGGTGCAGAACTCAAATTCTAGTAAGAAGACCAGACTTAATGGTCTGACTGAGACTGGAGGAACCTCAGAAAGCACAGCCCTTGGATTCTCTATCAGTCCAGAACTAAAACAATTTCCGAGGCCAACTCTTCAGACAGGGATTGGACTGGACTGTGGGACATAAGTGATACTCGTGAGGAGTGTGCCTATTAGCTCAAAAAGATGCAGGACACTAAACTGTCAACTTCTGTCTGGAGGTGAGATGGGAGGGCAGAGAGGGTTAGGAGCTGGCTGAATGGACGTGGCGAATAGGGTGGAAAGGAGGAGTATGCTGTCATAGTATGGGGAGAGCAATTAGAGTCACGTAACAATATATGTATAAATTTTTGTATGGGAAAAAATTAAAAAATAAAAGATTGCTAAAATTATGTTTTTGCTAAAAAATGAGATTAATTAAAACCATTTTTGTTATAAGCGTTGTGCTGGACATATTTACATATATTATTATTATATTCTCACGACAACAAGAGAGGTACTTATCTTAAGATAAAACTGAGGTTACAAACAACAACATAAAACACAATTCTGAGGCTTTTCATTGATTTATTCATCATTACACAGTTGACTATGTCAACAGGGTCAGGTGGGAATAATGGCATATCAGGAAACGGAAATAAAGCTTTACAAGGTAGACTTTGTTCTTCATGCCACTGCCACTAGGTATTTCTTTTTCAAATGCTAAGGAGTAATGTGGTATGATTTAAAAAGCAAGGCACTAGGAGTTGATGTCCCAAGTATTAGTCTAGATCTGTGGTTCTCCAAGTGTATTTCCATACGGGCAGCACCAGCATCACCTGAGAACCCAGTCAGTCAGAAATTACAGTGGAGCCCAGAAATCTGTGTTTTAACAAAACCTCCAGGTGGTTCTGCTGCTGCTGCCATTCGAGGACCACATCTCCAGATGAATGGTTCTCAACCCTAGCTGCTTGTCAGAATCCCCGCTAGGGGCTTTTGAAAACTACCTGATGCCCAGGTTCACTCTCAGAGATGGGATTCATTTGGTCTGGACTGCTGGGGCTGAAATCCAGTCACCAGTTGTGTAATTTTGGACATGATATTTAACCTCTCAGTCTCAGTTTACTCACCCGTTAACCCTTTTGTGCCCAGTGGTATATATAGCAACCGTGAACTTTTTCAGCCTCTGGGGTTTACTGGGAAGCTGCTGACAGTGCGTGCTGCCACAAGGCAGGGGCCTTTATGACTACTTGAAGCTGAAGAAATGGGCGTGTGCTGCAAATTACTGTTTTTACAGGGTATTATATGAGGTGTCTGAATTTTTGGTAGGAAAAACAGAAATTTTGAAAAATTTTGTTACACATATGTACCCATAGACCCTGGTGGGAACTCTGGGGTATAATTAGTGGTACTTCATATGTACTACTAAACACTTAGGGTAGACTTGGGGGAGGGGGAAAGAAAAAAAAATCCATACTACTTACCAAAAATTCAGACACACTCCATCATTTAGCATGCTTCCATTAATGAAAACACATGTATTACAAAAAATTCAAAGCAGAAAAGAATTGCATCACCAAAGGGTTAAATGGGGTTTATAATACCTACCTCATAAGGTTGTTGTGAGGATTAAACATTTGATATTTGTAAAGCGCTTAGGACAAAGTGCCTTGTACATCCATTTGTAGCTGAGTTGATTCTGACTCATGGCAACCCCATGTGTGTTAGAGAAGAACTGTGCTTCAAAGGGTTTTCAATGGCTGATTTTTCAGAAGTAGACCATCAGTCTTTTCTTTCGAGGTGCCTCTAACTAGGTTTGAACTTCCAACCTTTTGATTAGCAGCTAAGTGCATTAACCATTTGCACCACCCAGGAACTCCTCCTGGTACACAGAAAGGACTATATTTAAGAGTTTGTTATCATTGTTAGTATCATTAAAAAAAAAAAAAAAACTTGAACCTTTTAGTATTTAACAACAATATCGAAAGTTTTTGTTTGTTTTTAGTTATGTAGCAAGTGTTACAAACAACTCTACTTAACACTGGAGAGGAAGATAATCTTAGAATAAGAGTATATGCGTATGAATATTTATGTATCTCTCTCCTGAATATACCGCAGCCCCCTTCGTTGACAAACTATGTCTCAGTTATTGTTTCTGTTTTACAAGCCAATGCCAACAAACACATATTTTTGTTTGCAGTTATTTTTCAAGATTTAGAGGCAAGGCCACATGTGTATAAAAAATGCATCCAGAGAAATCTGTAATTTATGGATATAGTAAACAGGATTTGTAATGCCCCAGCTAAAATGCCCTTCTGACACTACTTCTAGAAGAGTATATTTTTCTTATAGAAATGGGGCATTTTTTAATGATAGTCACGCTAACTGCTATGTGAATAAAGACAAAATTTGAACTTTACTGAAGCTAATCCAACATTTAAGACTTTGAAAAAGAATCCAGCTTGAGCATTCATAAGCAGCTTAACTTAATTTTTGTATTGCTTCTCTGTTTTTCCCTAGCAGTGTTCACACTGAGCTTATGTTTTTATACTCATACTTTTTTTTTAAAGTGGACTAAAAAGAAAATGAAAGATTATTTTGTCTTCTACTGGCTAAGTAGATTTCAATGGCCTAGTTAAGCAGAAGGCTGGGTAGAAGTTTTTGGTTTTGCTTTTTTTTTTTTTTAATATTCTATACATATATCACATAATAAATGTAAATTGTGTGATTTCTCCCATATTATTTTAGATACACTGTATATTAAACCAGTATTTTCATTTCAGAGTTTTACCACCCCACAGAATAACATAATGAAAGAATGAAATACATCTATATGATTTTCAGAGGTGTAAGTGCAGGCTTTATAGCTTTGTGCTACAACAACGTATATTGCAATTATGATAGAAACCACCAGTAAGTGGAATTTATACTTAAAAACTATTTTCAATTCTACTACTCCATTATTATAAGATCAATAACCGTGACACATGAGCTAACCTTTATGGGGCACTTACTTTTTGCCAAGGAGTTCTGGGGCGGGCACAAAGGATTAAGCACTCGACTACTAACCAAAAGGTTGGCAGTTTAGGGGCGGGGCCAAGATGGCGGAGTAGTCAGATGCTTCTGGTGGACCCCCTTACAACAAAGACCTGAAAGAAACAAGTGATTCAATTATATATGGCAATCTGGGAGCCCTGAATATCAAATGCAGAGTTGAGGAACTGGACTGAGTGGCAGGGGGAGAGAGAGATGGTTCAGAAGCAGTGAGGAGTTGCCAGACCTGATCCAGTGAGAGCCTGAGCCATCCAGGCCTGAGCAGCTCGTGGCTGAGCGGAGAGGCAGGCAAGCAGCTGAGATAGGGAGGCGCATTTTCCACACTGGGAGAGACTCAGCTGCAGAGAGTCTACACGGCCACCCAGAATCAGTGAGAAGCAGCCCTCCACGAAAGATAAGTACTTGCACATGGCCTACCTCATGGATCAAAAGCACCTCCCTTAGGAAGAAACCTCTCTCCCATTTACTTCCCTGCTCCCTGCTCTGCACTGGGTCCCAGATTGGCTTTAGCAATTACTAAGTCCCCTGAGCTGGAAGTAGGATCTGTCACACACCCGGAGCCATTCTCCCTGCCTTGGAGAGTGAACAAATTAACAAATGGGGAAAAAATGAACTGCCAGCTCCCCTAAGCCAGGAACCCAGGGTAGGCACAGCTCCTTTGCCTAGGAACAGGCATAAGGGATCCATGGACTCTGAGTGCCTTTCGCCCTGCATAGACTTGTGTGGGCCCATCTCAACAGCATAGGCCCTCATTACCACAGTACAACAGGGTATATACCAGAACTCTAACTGCAACTGTTTCAGCTGTGAAGTGGCAGTTTCTTGACATTTGGCACTGCTCGGCCCATTAAGCAGGGTCTTCACCTACTGACATCAGGGGTCTGAGGACTAGTGGTTCCACCCACACCACCTAGCCACCTGCGAGAGGGGCCCATGAATAAGAGGTGCCCCCCAGTCCTTACAGCCAACTGCATTAGGTGCTCATAGTCCGGCTGCAAAACCTACCCACCTATGTGCTCTAGGGAACAGGGACACACCTTCCTTCTGGGCACTCGGGGGCGGCTGTCAGCCCCCTGCCTAGCTCAGAGTGTGTTCCACTGCTACAGCCAGATGCCTGTGCCTACACCAGTCACCCATGCCTGTCTAGGACTGTAAGTGAGAGCCACCACAGACTTAGTGGCTATCGGGGCACCTGAGCTGCATCCGTACAGGAGGAGTGGGCAGACTTCTGAGCTCACATACCTAGTAACAGATCTAACCACCTGATGACAGGACATTAGAGCTTCAAAGGTGCCAATAATCAAACTAGTTTATATGAGCAGCCTATTTGGGCATATCAAAACAAAACAAGAAGCTAGGACACAGTAAGCAAACATAAAATAAATAAATATAATAACTTATTGATGGCTCAGAGACAATAGTCAATATCAAATCACATAAAGAGGCAATCCCTGATGGCTTCAGCAAGCTCCAAAAATAAAGAATCTAGAAATTTTCCAGAGGAGGAAAATTTCTTGGAATTATCGGAGGCAGAATAAAAAGATTAATATATAGAACTCTTCAAGAAATTAGGAAGGAAATTAAGCAAAACACAGAACATGCAATAGAGGGAATTAAAAAGATTAGAGAAGAGCATAAATTTAACAGGCTGCAAGAATCCATAGAAAGACAGCAATCAGAAATCCGGAAGATTAACAATAAAATTTCAGAATTAGACAACGCAACAGAAAGCCATAGGAGCAGAATTGAGGCAATGGAAGTCAGATTGAAGATAAAGTACCTGACACCAACTTATCTGAGGAAAAATCAGATAAAATGTTCAAAAAAAAAAATGAAGAAACCCTAAGAATTATGTGGGACTCTATCAAGAGGAATAACTTATGAGTGATTGGAGTACCAGAACAGAGGGGGATAACAGAAAATACAGAGAGAATGGTTGAAGATTTGTTGGCAGAAAACTTCCCTGATATCATGAAAGATGACAAGATATCTATCCAGTGGATCTTCCAGACGAAGACAGACTAGGAAGAGAGGCCTGCCGATCTGTTTCTGAAAATCAGCCAGTGGAAACCCCGTGGATCACAATGGTCTGATCTGTAACTGATCATGGGGATGGCATGGGTCTGGGCAGTGTTTCCTTCTGTTGTGCATGGAGTCCCCATGAGTTGCGACCTACTCCATGGCAGCTAACAATGACAAACCTGAATTATTTAAGAATAAAAGTACACAAGTAACTTAATGAATGTTATAGTATCTGAATTTCTTCCCCATAACAGGGAGGGACCATTCGCAAAGGCAAATCTGAAGAACTCGCCACATGAAAAAAATGGCATTATGAAGTTTGTGTGGTGAGGTAACCTGGAGCAACCTCAGTAGGTGGCCTTCTCTGAGCTGCTACTATTCAAGTCAAGTGTCAGTTTGTATTGATAATATACTGGCTTGGCAGTTCTCTCTCCCATGTTGTATAGGCTGAGAACCTGCATGGCAGGTGGGGGTAGGGTTTTTTCTTGAATGTTCCAAGGATCTGTGTTTCTGTGTTTCTTGCATTTTCCTAAGAGCAGGGGATTATTTGTAGTTCCTGGGTGGTGCAAATGGTTAATGCACTTGGCTGCTAACTGAAAGTCGGGGATTAAAGTCTATCCTGAGGCACCTCGGAAGAAAGGACTGGTGGTCTACTTCCGAAAAATCAGCCTTTGAAAACCTATGGAGCACAGTTCTACTCTGACACACATGGGGTCTCCATCAGTTGGAATCTACTCAACTCCACGGCAGTAGAGTAGTAGAAGTAGTAGAGGTTTTTGTTTTTTTTTTTAAAAAAAGGTGATAACATTTATCAAAACATAGTATGTACCAGGTTCGGTTTTAAGCACTTTTATAGGTACTAACTCATTTAATTCTCACAACAATCCTATGAAGTAGGTATCATATCATATGACCATTTTATAGATGAAAAACTGAGGCACAGAGAGGTTAAAGTAACTTGTACAAGGTCACGTAGCTGTCAAATTGCTGAGCCAGGATTTGAACCAAGGCAGTAAGGTGCAGAGTCCCTGCCCCTAATTTCTATACTATCAGTAAGTATGTACATCCTTCAGCATGCCTTGAACTCCAAATCCAGGAATGGCAGGAATAATACCTTTTGAATTAAAGAAAAATACATGGTCTGTGGTTTATTAATATCACTCTTGGCCACAAAGTTGTGGTTTGACAGTATTTATTTCTTTTAAACAGACGTTAATTCAGGCTGTGCTGGATGTCATAAAGATGGAAACACATGAACAAACAAGTCCCAATTATGCGCTCTAACTACTTTTGGCTTCTCTGTCGAGTGCTGTTCCTGTAAGTATATTAGAAAAGCAAGGGTTACGTTTTGGTCTACTAAACTTTTATTTTTTCCCTTCATTTTTCTTTCCTCTTTTCCCCAGCCCATTCCTTTCTTATTATGGGGAGAAAAAGACTACAGTGGATCTGGATGTTAGATAGAAAAACAAAACTAAATGCCTAATGAAATCTGATAAGGTCACAAAGGAGGCAAAGCAGAGATCTGAAGTGAATTCTGTCCTCTGACAGACAGTGTGTAATGGGCCAAAGGAAAAGCTTGCTCTTTGGGGCTAGTTGTGACAACATCTGCGTATGGAGTCCTTTCTGTGACTCGGGCAACGTGCTTAGAGTCGGCACTGCAAAGATGAATAAGGCCTGGCTCCCACCTTTTGCTCGGGAGAGAGTAGGTAAAAGGATAGTTTTCAGACAGAACTGGGCTTAAATCCAGACACCCCTATCTATGGCTACAGGATCTCCTTAACTCTCTGAGCCTTCATTTCCTTATCAGTACAATGGGAGAATGTACATAAAACGCCCAGCATGATCCCAGGACTTGGGTACTCAATCAATGGTAAGTCTTATTTGTCTTCAAGGTTGTTGTGAGGATTCAGTGAGGTAAGTCCAGCTGGCACCCAATGACAATTCATTCTTTGTCTTTCCTGTACCCATTCTCTATGTGTGCCACTCCCATTTGCATTCCTTGGCATCTTGGGTCCCATAAGCTTCCCTGTGAATGAAGCTAGTAACATTGGAACTCACAATACTTCTAAAAAGAGCAGAGACTTTTTAGCTGTTCCTTTTTAAAGCGTCATTAACTAAATTAAAGCTAAGAGATTTGTCTGTCACTTCACGTCCAGTGCACGCTGGTTTCCTGGGTCAGTAGGGTCTCATGTTAGCCTAAGCTACTGCTTACATTACCTGAGAAAGTAAAGACAGATCTTCTTTTTCTATATCTGTTATCTATGAAATAAACCGAAACCAAACTAAACCCGTTGCTGTCGAGTCAGTTCCACCTCATAGCAACCCTATAGGACAGAGTAGAACTGCCCCATAGGTTTCCAAGCAGCAGCTAGTGGATTCAAACTGACGACCTTAATCCCTGTGCCACCAGGGCTCCATCTATGAAATATAAACACTCATAACGCATTTCTAGTGCTAACTGTGGTTATTTCTCTGCCTTTCTCTTCCAATATATAGAAATAAGGAAGAAGATTTGTGTATTATTTGTTTCTCCTTCCCTTTATGAAGGTCTGGGTTGTTAAAGGCTTTCTAAGTACTGATACTCTAGTTTCCCTTAATGTATTGTAAAACTTATTGGGTAAAGAGTAGAAATAGAAATTCTGACTTCTCTGCTCAAATGTGTGTCAGTCAGTAGAACGTATACTTTTCATCTGGCTTGGGCTAGTAAAAATAGTCTTAGCTTTTTCCTATCTTTGTGTACCTCTGATATTATTCTCTAATTTTTCCTTAGACAGTTGTTTTTTAAACGGATTAAGCTAGAGCAAAGTTAAAAGGCAGCTAGCAAAATAACTCCCAAAGCAACAACAAAACAGTCACTCCTGTCAGAGGATTAATTTTTAAAATCTTTTTAGAAAGATTCCCCCAGAAGAAATCTACACAAAGCCCCATTGGTCTAACACAGGGGAAGTCAGTTCTTTGGATTTTGTTGCTGCTGCTGGTCTGAAAGGATTTAAATCATTCGTGTTAGAAAGAAAGTATCTGATGATTAGCGAAAGTTCCATCTTGCTGGCTCTTGTTGGCACTTCAGAGAGGCAGCCTGGTGTGTGGGCAGAGACCCTGGAAAAGCTTTAGAGTCAGATCCAAAGTCAAATCCCATGCTGTGTGACAGTGGGCTGATTGTTTAACCTTTCTGAGCCCCCATCCCCTCATCTATAAAATAGGATTAATGCTATCTATCTCATAGGATAGTTGTGAGGATTATATGGCCGAGAAATGGAAAGTGGCTTATAGTACCTGGCACAAACTAGGTGCTCAGTAAATGTTAGTTTTCTTATAAAAATTATTGCCATGGTTGCAATCAATCATTACTTTCAATGGCCCATTAATAATGAGCATAAACTGCACTGGCTCTCAAATACTTGACCATTCAAAGGCTGCAGGGTAGGCGTGGCCACTGCTGTCTCGACTTCTGTGGCCTCAGATCCCTGCTGGGAGAGCCACTGAAGGCTCTTCTAGAGGTGTAGGTGGTGGGACCTGTCTTGTTGGTGCCCAGATCATATCCTTGTCTCTTCTCTCTTTCTTTGTAACTCTGCCCATGGGAACTCAGCTCAGGCCTCAGATGGGCTTGGTACCAGGTCACTAGGAGGCTCCATTATGGACTAGGTGACTTTTGTTCAACTGGCCCAAGATACTTCCATAGTTTATGAAACTTTTTCTATGGAGAAAGAGTCTTTCAAGTTCCAAGAAATTCTTGGCTGACAAGTGGACTATTTAGAACATTTCTCCAAATACAGTCTTAATATTGACATTTTACCTTTTCCATCTGCTTTTTCTCTGAAGTCCTTCCTAAATACTCCATCAGTAATAATCTTTACCCTCAACTTCACCCCATGCCACCCCCAGCTCCTACAGTATTTACTGTCTGCACCTCTGCTTTGACACTTAAACTTCTCTTGTATATTTAGCTCTTCTTTTCTCCTATGTGTGTCTCATCTCCCCTAGATTTGAAAGTTCTTTGGGCAGAAATTATGTCTTACACACATTTGTGTTTGCCATGATTGGTAGAAGACTATCTGGCATATAATAGGGACTCCATAAATATTTGTTAAATCATTTTTGAATGGATGAATAAATGATGCTGGAGAACATATTCAGTTGATCTTCCCTTGACACAGAGGCGTAACAGCTTCCCTCCTTTTCCCTCCTCACCTTTGTTCTTACCTCTCCAAAACAATGGAAAGACATTGTGGTGGCTACCTCTGTGGTTTAATGAGCCAGGTAGTCCTTCTCCTTTTCTCCCAGCCCTGACAGTGGACTTCTCCTCTTTGACAAAATATTAATTCGTACTCTTAGAGCAGTTTTTAGCTCCTTTCCCAAATGTGGGTACACAAAGACTTCAAAGTCACTTATTATTGTTTGTTGATTTAGTTATGTAGATAATTCCTACTGATTGTTCTTTTACATGTCTTTTCTTCCTTTTATTAAACTTTGTTTCTTTTTAAAGTTAGAAAATGACATCAGTTTTTAGATGATAAATCTGTTAAGAATAGAGGCATTAAAAATGATAACTAATACCACTGTACAGCCATTTATAGTTTAGTTGAGTTCCTTGTGTTTGTCATAAAAATAAGCCTTACCCAATTTTAGTGAATCTCTAAAGCTCTAAATATGTAAAACTCTGAATCCCTCTTTTGTGGAACTGAATATCTATGTGCTATCACTAAGATTTCCCCCCAGCATGAACTCTGACTCTTTAAATAAGATGAATTGAGAATGGAGTGGTTATTAATTAAATATCTCTATGTTCCCATCTATAGATGACAGTAGAAAGGGCTTGAGTAGGGAGACAGAAGAGAGCACATAACATCAGCTCTCTAAAGATTTGTTTCATGTGTAGAAATGAACTAGGTGATCTGTGGGGTAAGTCTTTCTAGAGTCTCTGGATCATTGTGAAGGCATTAGTTCTCCCTTTCACTTTGTTTATGTAAACAGTACCATATTTATTCTTGCAATATCAATTTAATGTCACGAAGGGCAGAGGCAATGAGCAGTATTTAATTTGGGCGTTTCCTTTCAGACAACTGCTCTTCCTCTTTTGACCACAGAGGGGAGTACTAGAGTTATTTAAAGGTACCTAATGTTGGCTCACAAAAGAAGCAGAAAGATTTAAGTTACACAAGGTATCCTCTGAGTCATTTCAGGACTGAATTTCCTAGATTAAACTGCTTTCACCATAAATGTTTACAGAAAAAATGGAAGGGAAACCCAAGCTTCTTTTAATGATTTTATACTGGTTTCCTTTATTGTGTAAATAGAAACACAAAAAAACTGAAAGTTAATTTTTTTTTTTTTATTGTACTTCAGGTGAAGGCTTACAGAACAAATAGTTTCTCATGAAACAGTAGTA
>NW_004444001.1:12548596-12554280 GCF_000243295.1 Trichechus manatus latirostris | reverse complement strand
GCTTGGCTGAGTTCTTTATCTCTTCATTTGATGTTTTAGGTTTTCAGGATTGTTGTATTCTCTGTTCGGCTTAGTTTTTCAAATCTTTGCTGTGGAGGGATAGCGTGGTGCTTCTGCCTAGAGCGCCATTTTACCAGAACTCTCCTGGAAGTTAATTTTTAATGTGCATAGCAGTATACTTTTATAATACCACAATGAACAAATATATGAAAGAATTATGTTTGAACAAGAGAGAAGACTCCCAAGTATAGTATGTTCAATACCATCCAGGCCTGAAATTACCCTATTTTGATATTGAGTGCTGTCATAATTTAATTTATGAGATTTTACGTATAGTATAGTTTCTTGAGCTGATTAAAATGACCATGTTTCATTTGCAGTATACATGATTTGCTAATACGTTTGTGTTTTACGGAAATTAAATCTTAAAAAATGTTTTTGTCTTGGATTAAGGCTCTAAGTGTCATAATTTGTTGTTTCTGAATTTTAGTATATACCTATGTAGTATTTTATTGCTCATTGGTAAAAATTCTTACTTTTTAGTAAAAGATAGGAGTTTAACCTATCTAAACGATGTAGTTTAACTATAGTGACAGAATAAAATCATGAATTTGACCTTAGTGATACATAACATCTTTCTCATTTATAAAATTTAATTGTTTTCAAAGATGCCCTTTAGTAACATGTTTTTAAAATTAATTTAAATATTTTCTGTATTTCTTTTAAATGTTTATGGCTAATACTAAATTAGGAGTTCCTGGGTGGCACAAATGGTTACGTACTTGACTATTATCCCTGTCAGGGTTGCTGGTTCAAACCCACCCCAAAGGTGCATCTGAAGAATGACCTGGTGATCTACTTCTGAAAGGTCACAGCTTTGAAAACCCTATGGAGCACAGTTCTACTCTGACACACATGGGAACACCACAAGTCGGAACTGACCAGAGGGCAACTAGTTAACTGGTTAATGCTAAATATGCTTTTGTTCACTTTCAAAGAAGTTCATATTTTGACATATGTTTTTCTTTTTTAAGGTTGCATTTTGGACACTTGCATTTGTCCTTTCTCATCCCAATATCCACAAGACTATTATGGAAGACATATCTTCTGTGTTCGGCTCAGCAGGTATTAATCTAGAATGAAATTACATAATTGAAGACACGTCTAATAATGTGTGCTTGTCACTTTTAGCTAAGCTAAATGCCCATAATTTTGTAGATATTTAACATAAGTCACAGTTTTACATAATTTGTTATGTGTTTCAGCCAGTAAAATCCTAGAACTGAATAACTGTCAAGGATTTTAGAGGTCCAACTCCCTTATTTCTGAAGCCTAAATTTATGTACATATCCAGGTTTTTTTCCTTCAAATCCTTTGACTCCCTCACCCAACTGAGCTGCAAATCCAGTCTCTTATCTGAAACTGAAGGAGCAAATGTTTTGGAATTCAAGATTTTCCAGACTTTATACAAGTAATATTGTCTATATTCCTTATATTACATATCACTCCCAATGGGGTATGGAGGTCAGGTAAGATTTTGCCACCAAAAGAATTATAAAACAAATTTACAGTTGCCCGAGATTTGTGGACTTTGGACTTGTAGATAGGAATTATGGTCTTGCACTTTTTTAGGTTATATGTGGGCTCTTCATTTGTCATCTTTTCTAAAATGTAGAAATGAATGCTAATAGGACTCAACTACTTTTTTTCTTTTTTATTGTGCTTTAAGTGAAAGTTTACAATTTAAGTTAGTCTCTCATACAAAAATTTATACACACATTGTTATGTGACCCTAGTTGCTCTCCCTATACTGTGACAGCACACTTCTCCTTTCCACCTGGGTTTCCCGTGTCCGTTCAACCAGCTCCTGTCCCTTTCTGCCTTCTCATCTTGCCTCCAGACAGGAGCTGCCCATTTAGTCTCATGTATCTACTTGAACTAAGAAGCACCCTCTTCACAGGTATCATTTTATGTCCCATAGACCAGTCTAACTTTGTATGAAGAGTTGGCCTTGGGAATGGTTTTAGTTTTAGGCTAACAGAGAGTCCGGGGGCCATGTCTTCCCAGGGTCACTCCAGTCTCAGTCAAACCATTAAGTCTGGTCTTTTTACTAGAATTTGAGTTCTGTACCCCACTTTTCTCGTGCTCCTTCAGGGACTGTCTGTTGTGTTCCCTGTCAGGGTGGTCATTGGTGGTAGCTGGGCACCATCTAGTTCTTCTGGTCTCCGGCTAATGAAGTCTCTGGTTTATGTGGCCGTTTTTGTCTCTTGAGCTAATATTTTCCTTGTGTCTTTGGTGTTCTTCTTTCTCCTTTGCTCCGGGTGAATTGGGACCAATTGATTTATCTTAAATGGCCACTTGCAAGCTTTTAAGACCCCAGACACCACTCACCAAAGTGGGATGCAGGACATTTTCTTAATAAAAATTTGTTATGCCAATTGACCTAGATGTCTCCTGAAACCGTGGTCCCCAGACCCCTGCCCCTGCTACTCTGACCCTCAAAGTGTTTGGTTGTATTCAGGAAACTTCTTAGCTTTTGGTTTAGTCCAGTTGTGCTGACTTCCCCTGTAGTGTGTGTTGTCCGTCCTTTAACCTAAGATAATTCTTGTCCGCTGTCTAGTTAATGAATACCCCTCTCCCTCCACACCCCCATAACCATCAAAGAATGTTTTTTTCTGTGTTTAAACCTTTTCTTGAGTTCTTATAATAGTGGTCTCATACAATATTTGTCCTTTTGTGACTTACTAATTTCACTCAGCATAATGCCTTCCAGGTTCCTCCATGTTATGTTTCACAGATTCATTGTTGTTCTTTATCATTGTGTAGTATTCCATTGTGTGAATATACCATAATTCGTTCATCCATTCGTCTGTTGATGGGCACCTAGGTTGTTTCCATCTTTTTGCTATTGTGAACAGTGCTGCAGTAAACATGAGTGTCCATGTATCTATTCGTGTGACAGCTCTTATTTTTCTAGGATGTATTCCAAGGAGTGGGATTGCTGAATCGTATGGTAATTCTATTCCTAACTTTTTAAGGAAGTGCCAAATAAATTTCCAAAGTGGTTGTACCATTTTACATTCCCACCAACAGTGTCTAAGTGTTCCAGTCTCTCCACAACCTCTCCAACATTTATTATTTTGTGTTTTTTGGATTAATGCTAGCCTTGTTGGGGTGAGATGATACCTCACTGTAGTTTTGATTTGAATTTCTCTAATGGCTAATGATCATGAGCATTTCTTCATGTGTCTGTTAGCTGCCTGAATATCTTCTTTTGCAAACTGCCTGTTCATATCCTTTCCCCTTTTTGTAATTGGGTTATTTGTCTTTTTGTTGTTGAGGTTTTGCAGTATCTTGTAGATTTTAGATATTAGTCATTGATCGGATTTGTCATAGCCAAAATTTCTTTCCCAGTCTGCAGGTTGTCTTTTTAATCATTTGGTGAAGTTTTTTGATGAGCATAAGTGTTTGATTTTTAGGAGCTCCCAGTTATCTAGTTTCTCTTCTGGTGCTTGTGCATTGTTACTTATGGTTTGTAATCTGTTTATGCCATTTATTAGAGCTCCTAGTGTTGTCTCTATTTTTTCTTCCATGATCTTTATCATTTTCGATTTTATATTTAGGTCTTTGATCCATTTTGAGTTAGTTTCTGTGCATGGTGTGAGGTATGAGTCTTGTTTCATTTTTTTGCAGATGGATACCCAGTTATGCCACCATCATTTGTTAAAGAGACTGTCTTTTCCCCAATTAATGGATTTTGGGCCTTTGTCAAATATCAGCTGCTCATAGATGGATGAATTTATGTCTGGATTCTCAATTCTGTTCCATTGGTCTATGTATCTGTTGTTGTACCAGTACCAGGTTGTTTTGACTACAATGGCAGTATAATAGGTTCTAAAATCAGGTAGTGTGAGGCCTCCCACTTTGTTCTTCTTGAGTAATGCTCTACTCATCCTGGGCATCTTTCCTTTCCATATGAAGCTGGTGATTTGTTTCTCCATCTCATTAAAAAATGCCCTTGGAATTTGGATCAGGATTGCATTGTATCTGTAGATTGCTTTGGGTAGAATTGACATTTTCACAATGTTGAGTCTACGTATCCATGAGCAAGGTATGTTTTTCTACTTATGCAAGTCTCTTTTGGTTTCTTGCAGTAGTGTCTTGTAGTTTTCATTGTATAACTCTTTTATGTCTCTGACTAGATTTATTCCTGAGTATATAATCTTCTTGGGGGCTATTGCAAATGATATTGATTTGGTGATTTCCTCTTCAAAGTTCTCTTTGTTGGTGTAGAGGAATTCAATTGATTTTTGTATGTTGATCTAGTATCCTGATACTTTGCTGAAATCTTCTATTAGTTCCAGTAGTTTTCTTGGGGATTCTTTGGGGTTTTCTGTGTATAAGATCATATCATCTGGAAATAGAGATATTTCTACTTCTTCTTTACCAACTTGGGTGCCTTTTATCTCTTTTTCTTGCCTTACTACTCTGGCTAGGATCTCCAACACAATGTTGAATAAGAGTGGTGATAAAGGCCATCCTTATCGGGTTCTGTTTCTCAAGGGGAATGCTTTCAGACTCTCTCCATTTGGGATGATGTTGGCTGTTGGCTTTGTATAAATGCCCTTAATTATGTTGAGGAATTTCCTTTCTCTTCCTATTTTGCTGAGAGTTTTTATAATGAATGGGTATTGGACTTTGTCAAATGCCTTTTCTGCATCGATTGATAAGATCATGTGGTTCTTGCCTTTTGTTTTATTTATATGATGAATTACATTAATTGTTTTTCTAATGTTGAACCATCCCTGCATACCTGGTATAAATCCCACTTGATCATGGTGAATAATTTTTTTGATACTTTGTTGAATTCTTTTGGCTAGAATTTTGTTGAAGATTTTTGCATCAATGTTCATGAGGGATGTTGGTCTGTAATTTTCTTTTTTTGTGGTGTCTTTACCTGGTTTTGGTTTCAGGGTTCTGCTGGCTTCATAGAATGAGTTTGGGAGTATTCCATCCTTTTCTATGCTCTGAAATACCTTTAGTAGTAGTAGTTTTAACTCTTCCCTGAAAGTTTGGTAGAATTCTCCAGTGAAATCATGAGGGCTAGGGATTTTTTTTTTTTTAATTGGGAGTTTTTTAAATTACCTTTTCAATCTCTTATTTTGTTATAGGTTTATTTAGTTGTTCTACTTCTGTTTGTATTAGTTTAGGTAGGTAGTGAGTTTCTAGAAATTTGTCCATTTCCTCTAGGTTGTCAGATTTGTTACAGTACACTTTTTCATAGTATTCTTATGATTCTTTTAATTTTAATTGGGTCTGTTGTGATATCCCCCATCTCATTTCTCATTTGGGTTATCTGCTTCCTCTCCTGTTTTTCTTTTGTAAGTTTGGCCAATGGTTTATCAATTTTGTTGATCTTTTCAAAGAACCAGCATTTGGTCTTGATAACTGTTTCAATTGTTTTTCTATTCTCTATTTCATTTAATTCTGCTCTAATTCTTATTATTTCCTTTCTTCTGGCATCCGAGGACTCCTTTTGCTGCTCTCTTTGTACTTGTTTGAGTTGTAGGATTAATGTTTTGATTTTGGCCATTTCTTATTTTTGGATGTGTGCATTTATTGCTATAAATTGACCTGTGAGCACTGCTTTCGCTGTGTCCCAAAGGTTCTGGTAGGATGTGTTT
>NW_004444001.1:12543216-12547060 GCF_000243295.1 Trichechus manatus latirostris | reverse complement strand
TCACTCATAGGTTATTCCTCTTCATAGAGTCCCACATAATTCTTAGAATTTCTTTATTTCTTAAAATTCTTTTATCTGATTTTTCCCCAAATAAGTTGGTGTTAAGTTCTTTATCTTCAGTCTCACTAATTTGACTTCCATTGCCTCAATTCCGCTTCTATGACTTTCTATTGAGTTGGCTAATTCTGAAATTTTACTGTTAATCCTCTGGATTTCTGTTTGCTGTCTCTCTTTTGGTTCTTGCAGCCTGTTAAATTCATCATGATGGTCTTCTCTAATCTTCTTAAGTTCCTTTATTGCTTTGTCTGTGTGTTCCTTGGTTCGTTCTGCATTTTGCCTGATCTTCTTCCTGATATGTTAAACAATTCTCTATATTAATCTTTTGCATTCTATCTCCGGTAATTCCAAGAAGTTCCCTTCCTCTAGAAAATTTCTTGATTCTTTATTTTGGGAGCTTGCTGAAGGCATCATGGTCTGCCTCTTTATGTTATGTGATATTGATTGTTGTCTCCGAGCCATCAATAAGTTATTATATTTATTTTTTGTTTACTTATGTGTCCTAGCTTCTTGTTTTGTTTTGATTTGATGTACCCAAATAGGCTGCTTGTGTGAGCTAGTTTGATTATTGGTGCCTTTGAAGCTCTAACGTCCTGTCACCAGGTGGTTAGATCTGTTACTAGGTACATGAGCCCAGGAGTCTGTTTACTTTTCTTGTATGGATTCAGCTCAGGTGTCTGGGTAGTCAGTCACCAAGTGTGTGGTGCAGGCTCCCACCTACAGTCCTAGACAGGCAGGGATGATTGGTGTAGGCACAGGTATCTAGCTGCAGTAGGGGGTCACGCCCTGAGCAAGGCAGGGGGCTGATGGCTGCCCCTGAGTGTCTGGGAGGAAAGTGTGTCCCTGTTTCCTACAGCATGTAGGTAGGTGGCTTTTGCAGACAGGCTGTGGGTACCCAATGCTGTTGGCTATAATGACTGGGAGACACTACTTATTTTTGGACCCCTGTTGTGGGTGGCTAGGTGGCGTAGGTAGAGCCACCAGTCCTCAGGCCCCTTATGTGGGTAGGTGAGGACCCTGCTTAATGGGCAGAGCAGTGTCAAATGTCATGAAGCTGCCACTCCACCATATAGCTGGTACAGTTGAAGTTAGGCTTCAGGTATATACCCTGATGTATTGTGGTAATGATGGCCTATGTTGTTAACATGGGCCCACAGGTCTGTGCACGGGTGAATGGCATTTAAAGTCTGTGGACCACTTATGCCTGTGCCTAGGCAAAGGATCTGTGCCTACCCTGAGTTCCCAGCTTAGGGGAGCTGCCAGACTGATTTTTCCTGTTTATCAATTTTTTCCCTCTCCATGGCTGGGAGAATGGCTCAGTGCATGTGACAGGTCCTACTTCCAGCCTAGGGAACTCAGCAATCACTGAAGCCAGCCCTGGACCCAGTGCAGAGTGGCGAGGGGGCAGGTAAATGGGAGAGAGGTTTTCCCCAAATGGAGTGTTTTTTGATCCGTGCTGTAGGTCAGATACATGTACATATCTTTTGCCGATTCAGCGCGACATTTTACTGGTTCTGGAGGCCTGAGTAGATTTTCTGCCGCTCGGTCTCTCCCGATGTGAAAAACGCCTCCCGAGCACCACTGCTTGCCTCACCATGCATGCCAGCCAATCTGGCCTAAAGGGTGCTGGCTCCCACCAGGTCAGGTCTGGCCAGTCCTCGCTGCTTCCAAACCGTCTCTCCCTCCCCCTGCCACTCAGTCTGATGCCTCAACTTTGCCTTTGATGTTCAGGGCTCCTAGATTGTCATATATAATCGATTCACTTGTTTTTTCGGGTCTTTGTTGTAAGAGGGACCACAGGAAGTGTCTGATTACTCTGCCATCATGGCCCCACCTCTCAACTACTTTTTTATGCAGCATAATTTGGACTGTTTGGAGAGTAGAATTTTTTTTTTAAACCTTAATATATCAAATAATGTATTATGTTATAAAAACGATAATAAATGACTTGGTTTGTGTCTTAGTTTCTTAGTGCTGCTGTAACAGAAATACCACAAGTGGATGGCTTTAAAGAACAAAAATTTATTTCCTCTTAGTTTAGGAGGTTAGAAGTCCAAATTCAAGGCACCAGCTCTAGGGTAAGGCTCTCTCTCCATTGACTCTGGAGGGAGGTCCTTGGAACCCCTTCGCTTGCTCCTGCAGATCCTTCAGTCAGCTTGAATGTCATCTTCTCAGATAGGTTGTTTAGGATTACCCTATGCAAATTTACTTTCGTTAATTCTGCCACTAGTGATTTTCTAACTTACTTTGTTCTTGTTTCCCTCATAAGAATTATTTTTTATTTATTAGTGTATTTATTTATATTCTGTTTTGCCCCACTGGAATATAGTCCCTCCAACAGCAAAGACTACACCCATTTTGGTTATTGTTGTATTCCCAGCTGCCTAAAGCCTAAAAATTACTCAACATGTATTTTCTGAAACAATTTAATGAGCAAATGTAAGAGTATATGGATAGCTTTAAGAGGTGAATGTCTTGGTCAAGCATTTCATCTACAGCTCTGTCACCTATTCCATTAGATAGTTTATATCAAATTGAGGGTTTTATGTGAAAAAATTGTAATAATTTTCTACACTTAATTTTTGAGTTAGCAGAACGCTAGTCTGATTCAATATCTGATCAACACTTTGAGACACTGAGCAATATCAAGCCCAAGAATTCATATGAATAGTAATGAATGTTAACATTGCTCAAGGGTTTTGAACTCTGTAAAGCATTTTCTTGCTTATGATTTTATTTTGTCCCTTGCTCTTGGGAGAAACATATATTATCAAATCATTAATGACCTAACAAAGAATATTTTGCCTTGTTACCTTGTTTGGGGGTAAAATTCTTCTTTTTTTTTATTGTTGTAATTAAATGAAGTTTACATTTCAAGTTAGTCTCCCATACAAAAAAAAAAATTTTTTTACACACATTGTTATGAGACCCCAACCACTCACCCCATTCTGCGACAGCACACTCCTCCCCTCTTTCCCTGATTCCCCATGAACATTCAACCAGCTCCTAACTCTCTCTGCCTTCCCATCTCACCTCTGGACAGAAGCTGCCCCTTTGATCTCTTGTATCTACTTGACTAAGAGGCACATTCTTCACAAGTATCACTTTATGTCCCACAGTTCAGTCCAATCCCTGTCTGAAGAGTTGGCCTTGGAAATTGTTTTAGTTCTGCGGTGATAGAGAGTACAGGGGCTATGCTTTCCATGGTGCCTCCAGTCTCAGACAGATCATTAAGTCTGGTCTTCCTACTAGAATTTGAGTTCTGCATCTCATCGTTCTACTGCTCCATCAGGGACCATCTGTTGTGTTCCCTATCAGGATGTTCATTGGTGGTAGCTGGGCACCATCTAGTTGTTCGGGTCTCAGGCTGATGAAGTCTCTGGTTTATGTGGCCCAAGTCTGTCTCTTGGGCTAATACTTTCCTTTTGTCTTTGGTGTTCTTTGTTCTCCTTTACTCCAAGTGGTTGGGACCAATTGATACATCTTTGATGGCTGCTTGCAGCTTGAAAGACCCCAGATGCCACTCACCAAAGTAGGATGCAGAACATTTTCTTAATAAGCTTTGTTACGCCAATTGACACAGATATCCCCTGAAAGCATGGTCCCCAGACCCCCATCCTTGCTACTCTGTCTCTAAAAAATATTTGATTGTATTGAGGAAGCTTCTTAGCTTTGGTTTAGTCCAGTTGTGCTGGCTTCCCCTGTAGTGTGTGCTGTCCTTCCCTTCACCTAAGATGATTCTTATCTACTATATAGTTAGTGGATAACCCTCACCCTTCCTCCCCAC
>NW_004444001.1:12505452-12533426 GCF_000243295.1 Trichechus manatus latirostris | reverse complement strand
GGGTCGGTAATCAGTGCAGGGCAGGTTCCAGTAGGCCGTGCCTGTGCTGCTCGGTGGTGTGATGTCAAGTGCACAGTGCAGGTAGGCATGATGTAGCTGGGAGATTGTTATATGTGGAGTTATATATGGGTGAGAGGAGAGAAGAACAGGAGCCAAAAACATACAAACAAACAAAAAATAATGCTAGGGGTGCTTGCCGTTGGAGTGGAGAGATGAGAGACTATGAAATGGAGAAAAACAGAAAGGGGAAGAGGAAGAAAAGAAAAGAATGAATAAATAATAATTAGAAAGGTTAAAGAACTGCAAAATTCCCAGGGATCCCACCAGTGCAGCTATGAGGTCTGGGGAAGTTCCTGTCAGGTGTTGCAGTACATCCTGGCTAGAAGGTGTAGAGGTATACAACGCCAGGTATTCAGGGAACAGAAAGAGAAGGAAGATATAGAGAGACGAGAAACAGTTGTTTTGTCTCCTGCTGGAAGCTCCATGAGGCTGCTTTCTTGTACCCCCTGTTCGCTGGTCTCCGATAGGAGTCCAAAATGGCAGATCCACGCCGCATTAGCTGGTAGGGGACCTCTGCATGAATCTCTCCTCGCTCTCCGTTCTCTGTCAGTTTTCTCACTCCGTTTGGTGCTTGGCTGAGTGCTTTATCTCTTCATTTGATGTTTTAGGGTTTCAGTATTGTTGTATTCTCTGGCTTAATTTTTCGGATCTTTGCTGTGGAAGGACGGCGTGGTGCTTCTGCCTAGAGCGCCATTTTGCCCAGCTTCTCCCTTTCTTCTCACACACTTTGGAAACACCTTTATTCCTTTCACATCTGCTGTATAAGTTCATTTAAACCTGATTTTTCCTATATAAAGACATGTGGTTGTGGTGTACCCTGTGTCCCACTTGATACTGGGGCCTGGTCTTGTGGCTTACACTACCTGTGGAAGGTCCAGCCTAAACTGTAATTGGCCGAATTAGGAAAACATGTATCTCTGTTGTTCTGAATAATTAAGGCCCTCCTAACTGTCCCTTCCTTAGCCAACTTAGCTCTACAACATTGTTTCCTCATTAATTATTTTATCATTTCTTGTCTTCTTATCACTTTTACTCTTTCTCATTTCCTAATATACTGAATTCCTGATATACCCCCTGATATATTCTAGGCATTTCTCTATCTGTTGGTCCTTAGGAATAGAGGAAAATATATCTCTGAAGGCGGAAAAGGCCATCAGAATCTTTACAAAAAATTAAAAATTAATTTTCCTCTCCAATAATGAAAGATCAGTTTCATAGTATTTCTTTTCAAAGTTAAAAGAATAATTGTAGAAAGGGGGTTATTGCTGTTTTCTTTTGGGGGGAGATAATTCAATGAGCCAATCTCCATCTCACTAAAACTTTCCAGAAATCTGTAACCAGTGCATTCTTATTACCTATAAATTACCTGTCATGGGGTCACTTGACATATAAAACCTGTTGTAAATGGCATTGTCTACTTCAGGACATTTTATCTACTCTTATCATCTCTATTGATGATACGCTAACCTTTTCTGGTTTCTGAAAAGAAAACTTCCATTTCTTACATATGAGAGAGTATTCCTAAAAAACTAGACATAATTTTTAAAGGAATTTTGGGCAGTACTTATTGTATTCAAGTTTTTAAAAATCCCTAAAATGAAGGAGATACATAAGAGACTCTTTTTTGTTTGTTTTTTTCTGGAACACTATAGAGTCTTTATTTACTGTTTCGTTCTAGCTTTGTTCTCTTACTGCTGATTTTCTTCCGGAGCTTATCCTGAGGCCTCTGGCTGAGAAAATCTACCAGAAATCTAAATGGTTTCTTGCCCTTATTCTCTGACAGCAATGTCATTGCTCCATTATTTTTTGGGAGAAGTCATAAAAACACTATATTTTTTCAAGCTATTACATAATTTCTTAAACGGCAATGTAAAGCAAACACTAACTTCTATTATTTGACTTTGCTGTCTAAAGAAATTATTATTTAAAAAATGGAAGGTAGAGTTCTTGATCAAATTTCGGTAGGAATTGTTGCTTAAGTTTATTTTGCCAGTTTCTTTGTTTTCCTTGTAATTTTATCCCAGGTGTATTCTCCTTAAAGTGTCCTGTGACCGTTTATACACATCTTAGCTTTGAATATTTTAGACAAGCTCTTCTATGACTATGAAAAGACAACCTCTGTGAAGAAAAGCTTTTCTTACAGCATAGAAGAGCAAACAGAACTAAGAATCTGTGTTTCTAAAAATAAAGAAAGAGGTGGTGGAATGTGTAAGGATTGTACTCTTTAATTTTAATGGGTTTTATTATTCGTTTTTCTTCATCTTTGCATGTGTCTCCTGGTAGTATACATACCTGTCTGTCATTTGTGAGGAAGCACAGGGCCTACCTCAGTATTCAAGCCTGCTTTCTAACCCTGGAGCCCTGGTGGCACAATGGTTAAGCACTATGACTGCTAACCAAATGGTTGGCAGTTAAAATCCACCAGCTGCTCCTTGGAAACCCTATGGGGCAGTTCTACTCTGCCCTATAGGATCACTATGAGTCGAAATAGACTCAACGACAACAGGTTTGGTTTTTTTGGTTTTTCCAACACCACCTTTTGATTCAGTCTCCTCAGAATTATGTTTGAATGACTCAGCAGATGCCTAGCATTCCCCCCCCACAACTTTTTTTGAAAATAGTGGTTCTCTTGTTTTCTGTCAGAACATGGATTATTTCCCCAAAGTTATTGGTTAAAATCTTTATGTAATATTACTCAGGACTATAGAAGCAGAATTTTTGAATTTTTATTTGTTCGTTTCTGTGTGTATGTAAGGGGGGAGGATTGAAATCTTAAGGAACAGAGGACTTATCTCTTAAAGAAGAAATTTTCTTTGGTGACTTTAGTTGTGTCATGTTCCTTCTTTTAAGTCCAAGAAATCAGATTTTTATGATTAATTTTGGAATTTAAGTTACTTTTCTTTCTACCTGGTTGCCTCCTACTCATCCTTCCAGGCTTAGCTGTAATTTCAGCCCCAGAAAGAGGGGATGAACTTCAGTGGCACTTTAATTCTCTCTTAGGAAATTTATAGTTATTTATACCCAGACATTATTGTATTCCCTTATGTCCAAGCTCCTTCAGGGCAGCCACTGTGTCTGTCTCATTTCTCTCTCGTGTTAGGGGAGGCAGAGTGGCACAGTAGCTAGTATGAGAGCTTTAGCTATAGACCGATAGGTTTGAAGCCTCCTCTGACACTTTCAAGCTTATATCCTCGGGCATCTTAACTTCTCAATTAGCTGACAGGTAGTTATAAAGAATAAACAAACTGATCCAAAGTATTTGCTACATTATATGGTCCATACATTATTTATTATTCTCTTTCTATCTCTTACAGCGCCTGTGCTTGGACTAGCACATAATAGATATGTAGTAAATACATATTGAGTAAATAAATGAATGAAAGAATTGAATTTCAATCTACTGTATATCCTTAACAAATATAATTTCTAGCTACTGTATTATAACATGCTTGTCATCATATGTATGGAACCTCAAAACTATATATAATATTTGAAACACTTTTTTGTTATTTCTGAATGGAAGAATCATCCTTTCTTTTATTTTTTTACAAGTATCCTAAGATTTGGTTTGACTTGTATTGCAGTAAACAGATGGTTTCAGAATTTTACCCCAAATCACCCAGTGTTTCTTTCCTGGTCTGTCTTCTGTGCTGGTCCTAGTCTCCTTTAGGCTCTAGCTCTTTTGATGATTACCTTGGCATACTTCCAAGCTGAGCTTTCTAATTTTAGAGTCAAAACACTGGAAGAACAAACCACAGATGTGCATTGAAATATGTACAGTATGGGTACAGAGCCATTTCTAAGAGTTGTAATAAAAAATATCTTTTACCCTAAAGATATTGTTTGAAAACTTATCAGACTTCCTTTTCTTCTTCGTTTGGTCCAAGAATATTGTTTTATTTTTCCCACATCACACTGGGACTTATGATAAAATTATTTTATCCAAACATTTATTTTTTGAGTGTAGTTGACATTGCTCATACATTTATAGGTCATAATACATTCTAAGTATTATTTTCAATTCAAAGCAAGCTTTGTTTCTATATTAGATAATACAAAAAATTTTTACACTTTTTAACTCAATTAGTCTAAAAAATAATTCAATTATTCTAATAAGAAAACTTTATTAAAAAAAAATTTTTAACGGAGGTTTCAGAAACCTTACGGTTTCTAGAGTCCAAACTTCATCAGGGCCAAAACTATGCCTGTCTTATGATAGGCCATAACTTTGGGGTCACTTAGATCTGATTTTGAACACAAACCCTGACCCTTGGTAGCCATCTGTCCTTCAAGTAGAAAAATGTTTCTTTTTGTGTTTGTATCTGCATCTATACAGTAAAGTAAAATAGAAAAGAAAAAAAATGGAGGGATTTTTTGGTAAATTTGACCAATGCAGATGTTCAAAATAGATTTTTAAACGTATTATTTTTTTTTTTTGAAAAGTAAGATTTGGATCTGAATTGTAGGTTGCTGTCAATTTATTTGTAACATCCATTTGTTAAGGGCCCCTAACTCATTGGGGCCATGTTGTTTTTTAATATAAGGTGAAATTGGTCTGAACCCCACCCATCCGGAGTCTCCAGGAATCTTTGGATGGAGAAACTGGGAGGTGGCAAGTTGTAGAGGCTTGTGTATCTTCCAGTCTTCTCTTGACTCCTGGTTCCTGCATTTGTTGATTTCTCAGTTTCCACTGTCTCATCCCTTCTGCATGTTATGCCTCTTTTCTGCATCACATTACCTCACTGGACATCACCCAGATCTCTATTTCCCCAAGTGTTAACTTACGGTTAATGTATTAGCTGACTTTACTAGAATATTAAAAATATGGGACAAGGGAAGAAAAAATTACATTGTAGTTATAATCTGTGTTTGAACAAGTCTTCTAGGTGATGGTCTAGCATATACCAGGTTTTCAGTAAATTCTTATTTATTTAAAGATTTTTGCATTCTCCCTTAGAAATGTCTTGCAAATTTGGCTTCTCCTCTGCATCTCTCTCATTGTAGTTACATGAACTAACAGCTTCTTAGTTGATCTCCCTTCCCACCATTAGATATTTATTTACCATTCATTCAATAAAAATTTATCGAGTACCTACCAGGTTCCAGGGGCCCTCGTGACGCACTGGTTAAGAGCTCAGCAGCTAACCAAAAGGTCAGCAGTTTGAATCCGCCAGCTGCTCCTTGGAAACCTTACGGAGCAGTTCTACTCTGTCTTGTGGGGTTGCTGTGAGTCAGAGTCGACTCAACAGCAACAGGAGTTTTTTGTTTGTTTTTTTAAACCATGTTCCAGGCACTGTGATAGATACTCAGGAGACAGCAAAGAATAGAAAGAACAAGATTCTGAGGCACATGGAATCACAACATATTTGAGAGAGCCCGACAATAAACAATGAGTGAAATTATTTCATAGAGTAATGGGAACTATAATGGAAATTAACAAAATGACATGATAGTGATAAAGGAGCTGTTAGCTGGGGTGGTAAGGAAAGGGCTACTGATGAAAAGACTTTTTGGCTGAGAGGTGAGAGGGAGCCAGCTTTTCAAACAGTTGGGACAAGGCAGAAGAAATAATAATAATAATGGGTAACATGTATTGAGTTGTTGCCATGTGCCAGTTATAGTTTTCAGAGCTTTACATGTATTAACTCTTTTAAGCCTCACAACAACCCTATGGGGCAGGTACATTTAATATTCCAATTTTATAGGTGAACAAACTGAGGCACAGAGAGGCTGGATAATTTGCAAAGGTGAAATAGCCAGGATTCAGTGTGAGGTGAGCTTAGAAGGGTAGACAGGGCCTTATTTGCCAAAGTGCAAATCTTAGATTTAATCCTGAATAGAATGGAAGCCATTAACTAATTTGGTCTGATTAGAAACATCTTTGGCTGGTTGGTGAGGGTAGATTTTAAGGGAGCCAGGTGGAAGCAGGGCGCACAGTGGAGGCTATTACTGTGGACCGGGTGAGAAATGATGGTGACTTGAACTGAGCAGTAGCTATGGAGATGAAGTGATGTGGAGAAAAGTAGGATCTTTTCTGTGGATACAAACAGCAGGCCTTGGTGATCAATTAGATAGGAAAAGGAGGAATCACGAACAACGCTTAGGTTTTGAGTGTAAGCAACTTGGCAAATGTAGCTACCGTCTTCTGTGATGGCAAGACTAGGGGAGGAAAGACTTTATTTCACCGAGGAAAATGATGAGTTCCGTGTCGGCCCTGTGTGGTTTGAGATGTAAACCGAGCCATTAAGTAGCCAATTGGATAAAAGTAATCTGCAGCCTGGGAAAGAGATCAAGGCAGAGATATAATTCTGGGTGCCACCAGTCTACTGATGGTATTTTATAGAAAGGATTTGAATCACCCAGGGAGAGAACATAAATAGAGAAGAGGGCCCAGAACTAAACGCTGGGCACTCTTGGGGCACATTCAGAGGTTGAATAGAAGAAGAGGAGCCTCCTGTCAGAACCTCTGGCTTCAGCTGATGTGAGTAGACTGGCACTTCATGGGAGGACCTTTGGGAGAGAGGATGGACCCATAACCAAGCCATTGAGAACTTCATCTGCACTTCATTGACCTAGTTACTTCCTACACTGGACTCTCTGCTCCAGCCACACTGAATTCCTTTTATCTGAACATGTCCATTACTTTTGTGTCTCTGATCCTTTGTTCAGATTGTACTTTTCCTGAGAAACCTTTCTGACAACTCCCTCTGCTGTCTGATCACTGCCACCGTGTCCCCACAGCGCATTGCACATTTCAGCGTGATATCGCTTATCACATTTTAACTGCTTTTAGTTCTTTGACTTTTCTATCAAACTATGAACTCCTTAAGAACCAGGGCTATGCCATTCATCTTCATATTCAGCACTTGCACACTGAATGTTGTTCGTAATTAGGTGCTGTCGAGTTGATTCTGACTCATAGCGACCCCATGTGATACAGCAGAACTGCCGCACAGGATTTTCTTGGCTGTAATCTGTACAGAAGCAGATTGCCAGACCTTTCTCCTGCAGAGAGCCACTGGGTAGGCTTGAGCAGCCAACTTTCGGGTTAGCAGCCGAGTGCTTAACCGTTGCACCATCAGGGCTCATTTGCACCCTTCATAGAGGTTCTCAATAAGTGTCTATTGAGTGAGTGATTAAAAAAATTCTCCAGGCCTGATATCTAATCAAATCTAATTTTTCTCCCAACAAATATTTGAGGAAAAAGAATGACTTTATTAGCTATGAAGCAAAAGTAGATCAGGAAGGTATGGTTTCTAGAGAGGCATTACTAAAATTAACACTAATAATGAGTGAATGAATGAAAGAATGGAATTACCTTGTATTGAACACTTACTATATGCTAGATGCTGCTCTAAGTTTATGTGTCATTCATAAAGTAATCCACAAATTGGAACCTCAAAATTTCGGATTTTAACACTGTCTGGGAAAAGCACTTATATTTTTTTTGTCAGTTTTAGATTTACAGACTTTTAGAGGGTAAGACCTCCAAAATTTAAGTTTGTTGTTTCCTTTGTACTCCTTAGCACTTGTTTTTTTCCACTAAATGCCAAACAAATATTTGTTATCTTAAATTAACAAAGTTATCTGTTGCATATACAAAAATTTCTGCCAGTTTTCAAATAAAGAATTTCTAATGCTAACCATGGATTTTCTGAATTATTTTTCTGAATTAACTTAGAAAATACTGGAATAGTTTGGGAAAAGTGTGGAAGTAAATGAAATTTTGGTGCCACTAGCTTTCCATGGAATATCAAGATAGTTTTCAGTTGGTGATAATTTTTTGGTTTTTAATAACTACTTGTAGGTGATTAGACCACATGCACATAAGCCATAGGATATGTACTGGAAATGAGCAGAGAAATTTAAATCAGGTTTTGGTTTTTTGAAGGATTGCTTCAGAAAGGATTCATGGCCATTACATAACTAGTAGCTTTTGAGTTCTGTTAGTGATTTTCTTGTACAGATAATGGAAGGAGAAAGATTCTATGTTCAAAAAAGTTCAAAATATGGGCATAAACAGCTGTCTGTACTGCAGAATTTCTCAAGCCTGTAATATGCTATATGTTCAGTGAATCACCAATAACATGTATCATTCCCCATATTTGTTTGGTATCATAGAGCCTTTTTCCCTCCTTTGGAAAACCTATTGACATCTTGCAAATATTTCAAAGAACACAATTTGGAGAAACTATGGTATTTAGATTGTGAGGATGCAGAAAACATACATATGATTTTCCAATCTTTGTTATGGAAAAGCAAAAGTTTTGTGGGGGCAATATCTATCCAGGTTGGATTCCCTGGATGGTGCAAATAAAATGCACTTGGCTGCTAACTGAAAGTTTAGAGGTTCGAGTCCACCCAGAGGCACCTTGGAAGAAAAACCTGGTGATCTACTTGCAAAAAATCAGCCACTGAAAACACTATGGAGCACAATTCTACTTGACACAGATGGGGTCACTGTGAGTCAGAATTGACTCAATGGCAACTCATTTTTTTTTAAATATGTGCAGGTTAAAGCAAAAGCCCATAAGGATTCTGTCTCCTTTTAATATCCTGTTCCTTAGGTCTGAGCAAAAATTCTAATTTAATAGAGAAGGATGCTCCATATCACTGTCTCATTGTTGAATTTTTCACCCTCCTTTGGCCCAAGGCAGGAAGTCTCCAAATTCTCTAGTCTCTGAATATTCCATAATGGCATTAATCCATACAAGAGATCAATACAACCTTACTGGATCTCTTACAGTTCCATAACATGTATTCTACCTTCCGGGCCAACTAGACCCATTGTTTTCTGAACACATCATCTTCTTTTTTCTCTTTCTCTTTCCTTTGTCTAGCATATCCACCCATTCAGCTCCCTATGTTGAAATTGGACCATTATTTATTTAATACCTATTTAATAAGGTTTACTCTATGCAAGGGACTAATTAGGCTTGTAGTTTTAAAAAAAGATGTTCATAGAATATCTTGTGTGTCCCCTAGTTGGGCATGAACTCCTTTCAACTGTCTTAGAATATTTTATATCTATATATAATAGTTTAGTTCTTTGTACTAGACATTTTATCATCTCATGAGGAAAGTGATAAAGAAAAATAAACAAGAAATGACTTAATTTGGTGTGCAAAAATTAATATTAATACTCTATTTGCTGTCAGAGTCAATATTTAACCTATGTTGATAAGGGCCTTAGTTATCTAGTACTGCCATAACAGAAATACCACAACGGATGGCTTTAACAAACCAAAATTTATTTTCTCACAGTCGAGGAGGCTAAAAGTCCAAATTAAGAGTGCCAGCTCTAGACAAAGGCTTTCTCTCTCTGTCAGCTCTGGTGAAAGGTCCTTGTCTCTTCCGATTTTGCTTCCTGGTTCCTTGGAGATCCTCCTGTGTCTTGGCATCTATGTTACCCATCTCTGCTTGCTCCCTTCCTTGTTTAATCTCTTTTATATCTCAAAAGAGATTGGCTCAAGACACACCCTACACGAATCCTTCTTCATTAACATACCAAAGATAACTCATTCCCAAATGGGATTATAACCACAGGCATAGAGGTTGGGATTTGCAACACATATTTTTGGGGGACATAATTCAATCCATAACATCCCACCCTTTGGCCCCCCAAAATTCATGTCCTTCCCACATGCAAAACACATTCATCCCATCTCATCATCCCAAAAGTCTTAAATCAACTCCAAGTCCAAAATCTCATCTTCTGATGAGTCTAAATCAAATATGGTTAAGACTTCAGGCATATTTCATCCTGGGGCAAAATTCCTCTTCATCTGTGAACCTGTGAAATCTAGAATACAAGTTGCCTGCTTTCAAAGTATAATGGTAGAACAGGCACAAGGTAGACATTTCCATTACAAATGGGGGAAACTAGAGGAAAAGAAGGAATAACAGGAATCAAGCAAGGCCAAAATCCAGCAGAACAAATTACATTAGCTCTCAAGTCTTGAAAATAATCCTCTGTTCTCTGAGACCATCTGGGCAATGGCCTTGCCCTCCGGACTATGGGTGTTGGCCACGCCCTCTGGATTCTAGGTAGAGGGCCCTCAGCCCTGGGCTTCAGCTCCGCCTTTCAGGCCCACTGGGATGGCAACTCTGCTCACTTGGCTTTGGGCGTCCCCATTCTCCTAGTACATCATGAGTGGTGACCCTCAGCCCCAGCATGCCCCATTCTTCTGCCCTCTGGGCATGGCAACCCCACCCTCTTAGCTTTGGGTGGTGGCAAAGATCCATTGTGGCCCCACCCTTTGAGATCCAGGAGACCATGGCACTGCCATCTGAAACCGAGAAGGCCCTGCTTCTCATGCTCCTTCCAATAGTTCTGCTGATGTCTGAGCTGCTCCAGGGATGATTCTTTTCTTTTCTTGAAGGACAACAAATGTAGCTCCTTTGGGCTGTTTCCTGCCTGTAGAATTCCAAGAGACAGACAACCTCTTTCATTCTTTCTCGTCCCCTTCAGTCTAAGCAGTTGGGTTTTCTGCTGTGGTAGTTGGTTAGATCCATCAGTCACAGGCTTAATCTGTTTAACAAAAGTTTGTGTAGCCATGTCCTTGGTGAAAGTTCTAGGACTCATATCCTTAGTTTGTACAACAGAATTTTCCAAATCTTTAAGTTCTTTTTTCATTTTGCACAGTTAATTTTTAAGTTTGTCTCTTTTCCTCTTGCATTTTACTATAAGCGAGAAGGAGAAAGCATGTGGCCCCTTTAAGATCTTGCTTAGAAACCTCATCAGCCAAGTAACCAAGTTCATCACTTGCAAGTTCTACCTTTCAACAAACATTTGCACATAATTAAGACAAATTCTTTGCTACTGCATAAAAAGCATTTTCCTTCTTCCATTGTCCAGTCACACGTTCATCATTTTATTTTAAAGCCTCACCAGAAACACATTTAACATCCTCATTTCTAGCAATATTCTGTTGCTGGTGCCATATGTATTCTCTAAGATGACAGAGACTTTCTCTATAGCTCTCCTCACTTCCTTCTGAGCCCTCACCAGAATTGCCTTTGACATCCATAATTCTACCAACAGTCTCTTCAAGGCAATCTAGGCTTTTACTATTAGGCACCTTAAAACTCTTCCAGCCTCTACCCATTACCCAATTCCAAAACCGCTTCCATATTTTAGGTATCTGTAAGAGCAGCACCCCCGCTTCTTGGTACTAAATTCTGTCTTAGTATCTAGTGCTGCCATTTCAGAAATACCACAGGTGGATGGCTTTAACAAACAGAAATTTATTTTCTCACAGTTTAGGAAGCTAGAAGTCCAAATTCAGAACACCAGCTCTAGGGGAAGGCTTTCTTTCTCTGTCGGCTCTGGAGGGAGTTCCTTGCCTCTTCAGCTTCTACTTCCTGGTTCCTTGGAAATCTTCATGTGTCTTGGCATCTATTTTACCCAGTCTCTGCTTGCTTCTTTGCTTGTTTAATCTCTTTTATATCTTAAAAGAGACTGACTCAAGACACACCCTACACTAATCCTTCCTTATTACCAAAACAAAGACAATCCATTGCCAAATGGGATTATAACCACAGGCATCCCGTTGCCCTCAAGTCAATTCTGACTCATAGTGACCGTATAGGACAGAGTAGAATTGCTCCATATGGTTTTCAAGGAGTGGCTGGGGGATTTGAACTGCCGACCTTCTGGTTAGCGGCCAAACACTTAACCACTGTGCCCCTAACCACAGGCATAGAAGTTAAGATTTACAACTCATATTTTTGGGGGGAGCACAGTTCAATCCATAACAATAAGCTTATTTGATAATCACTTGCTGGCCTCTTTTAATCCTTTTTTTTTTTTTTAATTCTCTTTATATAGGAAAAGATAAGATTAAAGTGTCTGAGGATGACTTGAAGAAACTCCTTCTAATTAAATGGTGTGTTTTGGAAACCATTCGTTTAAGAGCCCCTGGTGTCCTTGTTAGAAAGGTGGTGAAGCCGGTCAAAATTTTGGTGAGTTATCAGCCTTCTAGAAATAAAAAAAAGTCATGTTTTGCCCACACATCATTAGACAAAGCTTCTTGTTTCATTAAGCACTAAGTGACCATGAAGAGGTTTCTAATAAGAGTTGTACAGCATGTTAATATTTCATTAATATGCTGATAGGTATTTGGGCTAAAATGTAACCTTTGATAACCATTTTGATCATCTGATTCTGTATTAGGATTAGTGTAATCTTATTTAAATCAAGAAGGTGGGTTGGATACTCTCTTCTCTGCTGAACAATCAGCAAGTATTCCGGAACAGCAACAGGCTGAGGAATTCAGGGTGTAAAGGAAGTTCTAAATAGAAAATATGTGGATAAATGGAAGGCAGTTTCAGGCCACAGATCACAGATATGGGAACAGATATTAGAAATGCCATGGATTATCTTAATACTAGGGGTCAGCAGCTGAGTGAGGGAGAGAGGTGTTTTCTATGGGCAAAGTAGGAGAAAAGTCTGAGGTGTACCATGGAAAGCATGGGCTCACAGCAGACTTTCAGGTAATAGTTGGTGACTCAATCAGTCAGAAGAAAAAGCTTTTTTTTAGAAAGACTTGACTTAGGGCCTATATTATTGAGATAGATTGCACTCTCATTCACTTTTTTATATACAGATTGAGAGTGGAGCAAACCAAGAAAATTTTGCAGTGGTAGAAGACAAGAAACAAAAATCCAGCTTGTCAAGGTTGCAACTTGCTAAATTCAAAGGAGACATAGTTTGTTTAACTAATTTTACATAAATTATAGCATTTAGTTTTAGTGGTATCTTGGTAGTTTTTTATTTTAAGTGAGTAAGTTACTGATTATTTTAAGCTATAAGTATAAAAAGAATATGCCTTGAGAAGAATTAGCCAAACAGCTTGGTGCAATTAAGTAGAGCAATGTGCTTATTACCCTGAATACTACTATAATTCTTACTGAACATTTATTAAAGCTCAGTTATATGCTGGTTAGTAGATAATTAGCTGAATTACAGGCTAATTATTTATCTCTGTGAATATCTTGGTTGTTGTTTGTAGCATACAGATCTCATATATATTTGGTTAGGTTTAAACCAAAATATTTCATTTATTTTGCCACTGTCGTAAATGATATTTCTTAAAGTTTTGATTTCCAATTGTACATTGCTTGTTTATAGAAATACAATTGATTTTTGTGTGTTGACCTTGTACCCGCAACCTTGCTAAACTCAGCTGTGAATTCCCTATAACAATGTTTTTTTTTTTAAGTTAAAGATAATAGATATCCAAAACAATTCAAGACACTATGATAAAAAATGAATAGTCTTTTACCTGCACTTCTTCACTCCACGGTTTTCTTCCCAGAGGACATGAGGCTCAGATATATCTATGCTCCTTCCAAGCTGGCTGTAGTTTTCTCAGTAGTAGAGCGGCCCTGGACATGTGCTCAGACTACTGTCTTCTGAGAATGCCCCAGCATTTCCTTTTATTATTTTTCACAATGTCTTTTTTTTAATATTTGTGAAGGTTTCAGTTTTTCCTGCATTTACTATTTATTTTCTAAATAAAATGAACACAGCCTTTCCTCTAAAGAAGCCAAAACTAATCACTATAAAGTCCTACCTGCAAAGTTGAGACTTTAAAAATGATACCTTGCACAGCTTTACCTTCCTATTAAATAGGTAAAACATGGTAATGAGGGAAAAAAAGGAGACCATAAAAAGAAGTAAAAAGAAAAAAAAGTTTCTTAAAATTTCACAAGTCAGAAATAACTGTGAATATTTTGATATTATAATTTCAGATTTTTTATCCTCTAGTATGTACATCTTTTAAGAATTCAGTTGAGATCATACTATGCTAATTGTTTCATAACCTGCTTTGATTTTATTTAATAATAGTTCATGAATGGTTTTCTATATCAATAAAATGTATCTATACCACTTTGAACTGCAGCATGATAATTTATGAGTGTACTATAATTTTTTAAATCAGTTTCCTAATCATAAATATGTATGTGGCTTCCAGCTTTTTATTATTATAAACATTGCCAAAATGAACATTCTTAAAGCTAAATCCTTATGTACATTCATAATAATTTCCTTAGTATAAATTCATACAACTTCGTCCTTTTTTTTTTTTTTTATTGTACTTTAGATGAAGGTTTACAGAGCAAACTAGCTTGTCATTAAACAGTTAATACACTTTGTTCTGTGACATTGGTTACCAACCCCACAACACGTCAACATTCTCCTCTTCTCAACCTTAGGTTCCCCATTACCAGCTGTCCTGTCCCCATTTTCCCTCTTGTCCTTGCCCCTGGGCCGGTGTGCCTATTTAGTCTTGTTTTGTTTTGTGGACCTGTCTAATCTTTGGCTGAAAAGTGAACCTCAGGAGTGACTTCATTACTGAGCTAAAAGGGTATCTGCGGGCCGTACTCTTAGAGTTTCTCCAGTCTCTGTCAGACCAGAAAGTGTAGTCTTTTTTTCTTTTTTTTTTGAGTTAGAAATTTGTTCTACATTTTTCTCCAGCTCTGTCCAGGACCCACTATGGTGATCCCTGTCAGAGCAGTCGGCGGTGGTAGCTGGGCATCATCTAGTTGTGCTGGACTCAGTCTGGTGGAGGCTATGGTAGTTGTGGTCCATTAGTCCTTTGAACTAATCTTTCCCTTGTGTCTTTGGTTTTCTTCATTCTCCCTTGCTCCAGATGGGATGAGACCAGTGGAATATCTTAGATGGCCACTTACAAGTTTTTAAGATCCCAGGCGCTACTCACCAAAGTAGAATGTAGAACATTTTCTTTATAAGCTATATTATGCCAGTTAAGCTAGATATTCTCCAAGACCATGGTCCCCACTGCCCTCGGCCCAGTAATTTGGTCCCTCAGGGAGTTTGGATGTGTATATGGAACTTTCATGACCTTGCCTTCGTCAAGTTGCCTGCTTCCCCAGTACTGTGTGCTGTCTTACCCCTCACCAAAGTTACCATTTATTTATTGTCTATTTAGTGTTTTTGCCTCCCCACCCCTCCCCTCTCTCATAACTATCAAAGATTGTTTCTTTTTGTGTGTAAATATTTTCATGAGTTTTTATAGCAGTGGTCTGATACAATATTTTTCCTTTTGTGATCGATCTATTTCACTCAGCATAATGTCCCCCAGATTTATCTGTGTTGTCAGATGCTTCGCAGATTCATCATTGTTCTTTATTGCTGCATAGCATTCCATTGTGTGTATGTACCATAGTTTGTTTATCTATTCATCTGTTGATGGGCACTTAGGTTGTTTCCATCTTTTTGCTATTGTGAGTAATGCTGCAGTGAACATGGGTGCGCATATGTCTATTCATGTGACGGCTCTTATTCCTCTATGATATATTTCTAGGAGTGGGATTGCTGGATCATATAGTATTTCTATTTCTAGCTTTTTAAGGAAGTGCCATATTGTTTTCCAAAATGGTTGTACTATTTCGCATTCCCACCAGCAGTACATAAGAATTCCAATCTCCCTACAGCCTCTCCAACATTTGTTATTTTCTGTTTTTTTGATTCATGCCAGTAATGTTGGGGTGAGACGGTATCTCATTGTGGTTTTGATTTGCATTTCTCTAATGGCTAGTGATTGCGAGCATTTCCTCATGTGTCTATTAGCCGCTTGAATGTCTTCTTTCGTGAAGTGTCTGTTCATTTCCTTTGCCCATTTTTAATTGGATTGTTTGTCTTTTTGTTGTAGAAGTGTTGGATTTTCCTGTAGATTTTAGAGATTAGAACTTTGTCTGATTTGTCATAACAACTTGGTCCTTTTAAGCTTGATACATTTTTTAAACCAGGCAGAATGTCTTTGCTGAACTAAAGTTTACATATATGTTCCCAGGAAATTGGATTATAGTCATCTATGTTGAATAGTGACAGAGGCCCATATTCTCTCTCCCATTGGACAACTGATCAAGGTTTCTTACAATGAATGCTAGATGTGTTCCCTCACTGCCCTTTCCCCATGTAGTCTGAGCAGGATTTTGGTATAAAGTTCATCTGCAAGAATACCCAGAAAAAAATAACAAAGAACTGTAGAAAAAGAAGATTAATGAGGGAATACTAATTATCTTCTCAAGGTATTAAAACATGTTATAAAACTACAACAATTAAAACAGTGTGATACTTGTATCAGACCAGGCATTCAGATCAACAGAACAGACTGGATAAGTAGCAAAGAAACAAACAAACCCCTTTGTACACAAGAATTTAATATAGAATAAATGAATCATTATAAATCTATAAAGAGGGAAGAGACTAATATATGGTTTGGGAAGACTGATTAAAGTGGGTATTTTTTAAACTTCTAGAGTAGTGGTTCTCAAATGTTTTGGTCCCAACATCCCTTTGACTCTTCACAATTATTGAGGACCCCAAAGGGCTTTAGTCTGTTTGTTAAATCTATCAATATTTATAGTATTAAAAATTAAACTTAGAATTGTTAAAATACTTATTTAGTAATTCATTCAAAACTAACAAGAAACCTATTATATATTAACATAAATAACATCATTTTCTGAAGATAATTATGTTTTCCAAACAAAAACAATGCAGAAGAGCATTATTTTAAATTCTTTTGAATCTATTCAATGACTTTCTTTTTTTTAATTTTATTTATTTATTTTTTATTGTACTTCAGGTGAAGGCTTACAGAATAGTTTCTTATGAAACAGAAGTACACATGTTGTTTTATGACATTGGTTAACAACACCACAACATATCAACCCTCTAACTTCTCAAACTCTTTTTTTTTTTTTTGGTAAAAATACACATAGCCAAAAATACACCATTTCAAAAATGTCTACATGCACAGTTCAGTGACATTGACTATGCTCTTCGAATCGTGCTGTTATTCTCACTTAAGATGAAGGCTTACAGAACAAAATAGTTTCTCATTTAACAGTTACTACAAATGTTGCCCTATGACAATGGTTAACAATCTCACAACACATCAACAATATCCTTACTCAGCCTTGCGTTCCCTATCACCAGCTTTCCAGTCCACTTCTGCCTTCTAGCCCTTGTCCCTGGACTTCTGTGCCTCATTAGTCCCATTTTGTTTTATGGGGCTGTCCAATCCCCAGCTGAATGGTGAACCTCGGAAGTGACTTCACCACTGAGATAAAAGGGTGTCTGGGGGCCATACTCTCGGGGTTTCTCCAGTCTCCTTTAGGCCAGTAAATCTAGTCTTTTTTTTTTTTTGTGAGTTAGAATTATGCTCTACATCCTTCTCCAGCTCTGTCCAGAACCTTCTGTTGTGATCCTGGTCAGAGCAGTCAGTGGTGGTAGCCGGGCACCATCTAGCTGTACTGGACTCAGTCCAGTGGAGGCCTTGGTAGCTGTGGACAATTAGTCCTTCGGACTAATCTTTTCCTTGTATCCTGTTCTCTTCATTCTCCCTTGCTCCCGAAGGGTTGAGACCAGTGGAGTATCTTAGATGGCCGCTCACAGGTTTTAAAACCCCAGACAACTACTCACCAAGGTAGAATGTAGCGCATTGTCTTTATAAGCTGTGTCATGCCAATTGAGCTAGATGTTCCCCGAGACCATGGTCCCCAGAGCCCTCCGCCCAGCAATTCAGTCCCTCAGGGAGTTTGGATGTGTCTATGGGGCTTCCATGACCTTTCCTAGTACAAGTTGTGCTAGTTTCTCCTGTACTGTGTACTGTCTCACCCTTCACTTTAATGACTTTCTTAATAGAAGATACCTGGATTCTCATGTATGTGTTTGCAATCAGTCTGTTGTGATACATTGTTTTGGTTGAAGGATATGAAGAAAATCCACCCTCCCATAGACATGTAAGTGGAAAAGGGAGGAGTATTTTAATAGCCTTTTCAAATATTTGTGGATATTCTTTTATACTACACTAAAACTAAAGTGATAATTTCTTAAAGATTTGTTACAATGTGAAATCTAAAGAATATTTTGTACTTAGTTTGATTAAAATCCATTGGTTTATTTTATTATAGTTTGAATGGATCTTTTATCCAGGAATGATTTTGACTTTGTGGACTCTGAAAAAAGTTTTAGGGAGACTTTTTAGTGAGAACTGCTGCTGTAGAGAGAAAAGGGCTGCCTGTGTTGTTAATTAATTAATGAAATCACAAGGAAGATGAACAGATTTGACTGTATCATATAAAAATGTAGCACATCTTATTTTAGAAGTATAACTCAAATTAAATTTAAACCAAAAATTAAGGAAAAAATCTATGTAATTAAAACGCATGAGTAAATAATTTTAATATTTAAAGAACTCATGCAGCTAAATAAGTAAAGCACTAATATCACATAGATTAATGGGGACAGGACATGAACACAGAAGTTTATAGGCGAAAATAACTTGTTGACATAGAAAATGTTCAACAAAGTCATAAAAATTTAAATAGCAACCAAAAAGAATCCATTAAAAATGTCAAATTGGGAGAAAGAGGGCAATGAAACTGACACTCTTATATGTTGCAGTTAGAAACATATTTTGCTACAAAATTTGAGCATTTAGTTGAATAATGTATTAAGAGCTTAAAAAATATACATGTCCATTGCCTTATCAACACCTATGTTAAAAATTTATATAAAATATGCTCTGTGGAAGAAGATGCTCTTGATGGCATTATTTATTATAGAAAATTATGGAAATGATTAAGTTAATCATGGTTTCATCTTCTCGATGAACAGTAAACCATGATTGGAGGGAAAATTATTCATAATGATCATAAGGTAAAAAGAAAAAACATTTATTTTATAATGTTACGTGTTCTCCAGTCTGGGATCCACTGTGGTTTCCATCACTGGGGCACTTGCTGTAAACCCCAGTATCGCATATCAAAAGCTACATTAGAGTGGATTTATACTCAATTCTAAGGAACCCTAGTGGAACAACAGTTAATCGCACGGCTGCTAACCGAAAGGTTGGCAGTTTAAACTCACCCAGTTGCTACACTAGAGAAAGACCTGGCAATGTGTTGCCGTAAAGATTACAGCCTAGAAAACCCTGTGGGGCAGTTCTACTCTGTCACATGAGGTCATTATGGTCGAAATCGACTCAACAGCATCCAACAACAACATATTCGATTCTAAAATTTGGAGGTTTACCTGATATTTTCACCGTGTGTAACCAAATATATACGGAGACCTGGTGGTGTAGTGGTTAAACACACTGCTGCTAACCAAAAGGTCAGCAGTTTGAACCCACCAGCCTCTCCACAGGAGAAAGATGTGGCCTTGAAAACCCTATGGGGGCAGTTCTACTCCTATAATCGAAATCAACTCAATGGAAATGGGTTTAGCTAAATGTGTACGTATATGTAACTAATAATCAGAATTAGAAAGTAGTGATTACCTAAATGGGAAAGTAGAAATGACATGTCCAGGAAAGTGTTGGATTTTCTCACCATCAGTTATAAAATGTGTATGTCTTCACCACAGTATAGTTGTAGCATTATTTTTAATGACTCAAACTCTCTTAAAATCAGATTTTAAAAAATGATTTCATACCTATTTTCTGTCTTAGAATTACACTGTTCCTTCTGGTGACTTGTTGATTTTGTCTCCCTTTTGGCTACATAGAAATCCAAAGTATTTTTCTGAACCTGAGTCATTCAAACCTGTAAGTTATCTTTTTCAATATAAATTGTCCTTTGATTTTAATGTCTTTTTGGGCAGAGGGTATGGATTGATAAATCAAATAGGACTATGTCATTAAGCAGCTATATTTCTCTGGTAACTCAGAACCAAGTTGCTTACAAAATGCAGATTAGATTACTAATATAGAGGACTTTCTGGAATAAGCTTCCCCAACTTTAAAATTAAAAATTTACCTGCAACTAGGAAGGCAAGTTAAAGTAAATATGCCTAGTTCTAATGGAAGACTTGTTTTCATGTTCTTCAGGCAATGCTTCTATTATTGGCTTCTAAGTAGTACAAAAAATAAAGCAAATTAAAATTGTGTTCTACTATGTCTTAGAACTGTGGAGTTATAGGGCTGAACAGAATCCTAAGAGGTTGTTTAGTCTGTGCTATGCCTTCAGGTAAAATTGTCAGAAATGGCATCCAAATGTATTCACTCTGCATCCCAAGCTTTTCAACAAGCAGGCCTGTCAGTGTCTTATTACTAAACTTGTTACCCTGGGCAATTTTATGATGGAGCCTGAGACCTTCTTATAAATATTCTTCCACTTCAGAGGTCAAGTCTGTAGGTGATTTACATTATCATTTGCCTTTGCTACTTAACAGAATTCTTTTCAAGGCTTTTATTTATAAGTGCGTGTTCCAAAAACACAATTGTGTCTGATGTTAATAACAGATTGGGGGGTAAAAAATACAAACTACCAACAACCATGCAACTTTATATGCAGATAAGTACAAGGTCATTTTTAGCCTAGAGAAATGAAGTTAAGCTTATTTATCTAAGGCTGATTTGGAAAAAAAATGCTTTCTTCCCACAGGAACGTTGGAAAAAGGCAAATTTAGAGAAGCATGCTTTCTTGGACAGCTTCATGGCATTTGGAAGCGGGAAGTACCAGTGTCCTGGAAGGTCAGTAAGACAGCTGGGCCACATTTATCCAGAGAGTCTGCAGAAGAATGATGGCTCAGAGGGAGAGGCCTTGGCTTGATCCCCCTTTTCTTTATTATCAAACTACAGGGCTATCCAGGAGACCACATTTTGTCTGATTGGCCAGTCATACTATGTGATGTTTTTGTGGGAATGTCTAAAGTAGCTTTTGATAGACCATGAGAGGAAAATACTGTACTTGGAACTGCCAGATAAAAACAGGGTTTATGGTTCCAATGCTCAGCTTTCATATAAGGGAAATTAGAAGTGGTTTGAGTTCCACCTTTTTTAAAATAAAAGTTGTTGTTGTTAGGTGTCATCAAGCCAATTTCAACTCATAGCGACCCCATGGGACAGAGAAGACCTGCCCCATAGGCTATTCTAGGCTGTAATCTTTACAGGAGCAGATTGCTAGGTCTTTTTCCTGCTGAGCCTCTGGGTGGGTTTGAACTGCCAGCTTGGTTGGCAGCCAAGCGCTTAAATGTTGTGCTATCAGGACTCCTTAAAATTAAAATAAATAAATACAAATGGAAGTATAATATTTCTTTAAATACAGCATTATCAAGGATGGTGGCTGGGGCTATAGAACATCTTTAGCTTGTTTTTTGTAAAATGCTTTCCTTTGATACCTTGTGTAGTTAAGTTTCTTCTTGGTGTGATGCCCTGTTATAGTGCATGTGTCCATCATTTACTGAAAATTATTTTATGTTTATTTATTCATTAACAGATGTTTTTGAACATTTGGCCTGTGCCAGGCCCTGTACTAAGCACCAGGGATAGGGCACTGATGAAGACAGATATGGTCCCTGACTTCATAGAACTTACAGTCTACATTAAATATGTCCCGTTTTTTCATTGGTGATAATTCTGTTGGAGAAATGTTGGTACTATTCATAACAAAATCTTACTCAAAGAATGTATATACATCCTTTTAAAATCCCATATCTGAAAAATTGGAGTTTCTTGATTGAAGAACTCAGTTGTCCTCAATGAACAGTAATGAAAATTCATATTTGTGATTATGACTTACTCTACAGCATCCATTCTATCCCTCCTTTGTTTTATACCAATATGTTGCTAGTAATTTATATTTCTCCCCCCAGGCTGATCCTATTTAGTCTAAGCCAACCACAGGAATTATATCTCCCTTTTTAGAAATTATCCAGAAACCTAAGCCTAAGCAAAACTGTACATTGTAATTGAGTGTCAGATATTGTAGGGGTGTTAGCATAACAAACAGTAACAACAAAGTTCATCCTCCTCTGTATTATTTTCACTTAAGAGAAGCAGTTCTTAAAACAATTCTAAAAGCAATAGAAAATGTTACTTTTTCCAATTCCTTTGCCATATATTTTCAATAGCAACTAAAGAGTTTATTATAACCCTCATTGAAAGTGAGCTGGAAGTATTTTAAATTAAGGACTAAATGCTTTGCAGTGATGCGTGTAGTATGGGCCAGTGGTCAAAGATTAACTGATGACTGTTGTTTCTAAGAGGGGCTGTGAGTTTCACACTAAGGGATACAATTAAGAGGGACCACTTCCAAGACAAATCTGTCTTGGAAGAAGTACAGCCAGAATGCTCCTTAGAAGCAAGGATGGCTAGACTTCATCTCATGTACTTTAGACATGTTATCAGGAGGGACAAGTCCCTGAGGAAGGATATCATGCTTGGTAGAGTAGAGGGTCAGCAAAAAAGAGGAAGACCCTCAAGAAGATGGATTGACACTGTGGCTGCAACAGTGGGCTCAAACATAGCAACAATTGTGAGAATGGTGCAGGACCAGGCAGTGTTTTATTCTGTTGTGCATAGGGTCACTATGAGTAGGAACCGACTTGATAGCACCTAATAACAACAACATGACACTTCAACTCAATCAATAGTATCTAATTTATACAGAAGCTGCATACTTTTAAAATTCACTGAGCTTTTACTATATGCAAAGGCTTCACACATGACTAAGACATGTTCTCAGCTCTCAAGGGATGACATCTTGGTGAGGGCAAGGAGGTTGCCAGTTTCATAAGCAAACACAAAGAATGCAGGATGAGACACGCAAGCGCCACACTGTGGAGATTCAAGAGAGAGGGTACATCTAGTCAAGGTGGTCTTAGAACATTTTCTGGGGAAAGTGGCTGTGGAAGGGCTGGACGATTTTCCAGACTGAGAAAACAGAATGAGCAAAGGGTCATTAAACACAGGGCTATGTAGGTTAAGTATTTATAGTTTTACTATTATCAGAACCAGATTACAGGTAGAAGAGTGGTAGGAAATAAGGCTGAAAAGGTACATTGGCCACATTGGAAAGGCCCCTTAATGCTTGATTTAGGAGTTTGTACTCAGCTCACTAGGCACTAATGAAGTATTCATAGGTTTTGGGTAAGAAATGATAGCAGAGAAATCAGTGGTGGGTAGAACGGATTAGAGTAGGACATGACTTACGTTATGTGGTCATGATAATATTCCATGTGAAAGACATGGAGTAGTAGAACCTACCAGATTTGGAAAATGAGTGAGGGTCAGTGGAGAAGGATTTGAGGAGGACTGTAGATTGAATCTCAGTGGCTGGAAAGATGGTGGAAATAGGGAAATCAGGCACATGAGCTAGTTTGGGTACAACGTGTTAAGTTTTCCTTTGAGGTGTGGCAAAATATATATCATAAAACCATATATCATGAATAAATATGACAATAAAAAACTCATTAAGTGTAGCTTTCTATTAAGTTTCTGTTTTAAAAAGCCCTTAATTCTAGTCTTCTCTTTTTTTCTGGGCCCTGGTGCATAGTAGTTAAGAGCCATGGTGTGCTACGGCTACAAACCAAAGAAAAGGTTGGCAGTTCAAATCCACTAGCCACTCCTTGCTCATTAAGTGTGGTTTTCTATTCAGTTTCTATTTTAAAAAGCCCTTAATTCTTGTTTTCTCTTATTTTAAACAGCCAACCCATAAAACGTTTTGTTTTTAAAGACAGAAACAAATATGAATGACTTCATTTGGACAATGTGTATATCAAGATAGATCTTTCCACTAGAAATTTAATCCCACAAACCCTTAGTATAAGCCCCAGAAAATTGTACCCGTTCTTAGTTTGTATACCAGGAGCCAATTCATTTTCTCATGTAGCAAAAATTCAGTGAGTCAGAGAAAGTTGCCTGTAATGTCACTGATCAAAATTTGCCATGGACACATATTCTTGTGTCCTTGCAGCTGTTACCTCTTGGAGTTCAGGCCACTGAGGCAGTATGAGAGTCCCTCTCACAAGTGAACACAGAAGGTTTTGCTGAGTTTACTAAATAAGTACTCATTGTTGCTACTGGCTGCCAACCAAAGATCAGAATGGAAGAGCTGTAGTTCCTACTCTTAATGATAGTGGGAGTTCTGAAAATAGCAGGGAAGATCCTGGGTACACATGGGAAGGAAAATCTTAGCAGGAATTCTATAGCTCAAGAAGTCTGGTGACTTTACAGAAAAACAAACAGGAGAAAGCAGCAGGAACCACCAAACGTCTTCAGCAGTAGTAGTTTGCAAAGTGAAGCATTTCATTACAGTGGAAATTCTCTCTTAAACTATGAGATTTAAATGGAGGAACAAGACGGGATTTCTAGTGAGAGAAAAACTCTGAGAGTTGATGATTTTAGCACAAAGGGATGTGCTATCCCAATAAGCTTGATTTTTCTTGGTTCTCATCCCTGCAAGAGGGTGCCTGGTTGGTTGTATCATTATGCTAATTGAAATGGGTTAAATTCCATTGTAAAACAATAGTCCTGACTGGACAAGGTTAGCACTCTTAGGCTTGCTTGGATAAGAAGAGGGAGTAGTAAGAATAAAGTTGCAGTACTTGAGAAATGGAAATGAAGCGTGGATTCCTGAGGAATAGAAACTGTGAGTTCTACTTTTATTTTCAGTGATTGGATTCTTCATAGGAACCCTCGTGGCGCAGTAGTTAAAGCACTCGGCTGCTAACTGAGAGGTCTGCGGTTCGAAACCACCAGCCGCTCCTCAGGAGAAAGATGTGGCAGTCTGCTTTCATAAAGATTTACAGCCTTGGAAACCCTATGGGACAGTTCTTCTCTTTTCTATACGGTCTCTGTGAGTCAAATCGACTCAATAGCAGTGGGTTTTTTAGTTTGGGTCCTTCATATATCTTAGGGCAGTGCTAGGCTTCAAAGTAATGGACTTGTCTCCAATAACTAATGAGAATTCCATAGCTTTTTGGAAAATTAAAGCATAGGTCCAGTTGACGATAGATTAGTTAATTTATTTTTTTTATTATTCCACATAACTAATGTCTCTTGAGCACCTAGAATTGATATGACCATCCTTGCATGCACTAAATATTTATTGAGGGCATGATATGTATCAGGCAGGTTTGTAGGAACTGGAGTTACCTTGGGAAACAGAGCAGATGATCATCTCTTCTCAAAGAGCTCATATTCTAACTCAAGCCACTTTTTTAAATACTGGGGAGATTCATAGATGCATAACACTTCTGAATCCCTTATAATGTAGTTGGGGAGATGAGACATAGCAACATGAAAAAAAAGTGCTATTCAACAGCATAAGATGGCATATAAGGAATACCAGATGACTCATATATGTAATAACTGTCATAGGAGTTTGGAGGAAGGGGGATAGAAAAGACTTTGTGGACTAGATGGGAATAATCAATGAACAACATGGAAGAAAGTACAATTATAGGAGAAACACAGCGTGACTTTAATGGAGGAGTTAAACTTGGGACAAAAGTGTTAGTTGGCCATTTCCAAGAAAACTGACAAAAAGTTTCTCCAATTTTGCATTGTTTATATTATTATTTCTTCCAGACAGTAATGGATATCCACCTATTTATTTAGCAAACATTTATTGAGAGCCCAGAGTTCACACAAGAGTCCACATTCAGGTATCAGCCTTCAGTGAGGTTAACAAATTAAGTATCCTGTTACTTTGGGGGCTCCATGTACTATTCTTATTTTCATCATGCTGTCTTCTATCGTGACTTTTTCCTTATTAAAATTTGCTATTACCTTCAGAAAATCTTCTTTCAAAGACACCCTCCAGAGGTACTATGGAATAAAACATTGAGGGAAAATATTAACTGTTCATAGGAATGCAATGTACCTCTATATTAATGATAGCAAGACAACTGTATCTTGGGATTTGTGAAACTCTGAGTACAGTTGTTTCTATGTATCTATTTTAAAGATACAGTAGGGGGATAGGTTCCAAGACTCCCAGTGGATGCCTGAAACCATGGATAGTACCAAACCGTATATATGCTATGTATTTTCCTGTACATATATACCTATGATAGTTTAATTTATAAATCAGGCATAGTAAGAGAATAACAATAACCAATAATAAAATAGAACAGTTATAACAATATACTGTGTATTAGTCATCTAGTGCTACTGTAACAGAAATACCACAAGTGGATGGCTTTAACAGAAATTTATTCTCTCACAGTCTAGTAGGCTAAGTTCAAACTCAGGGTGCCAGCTCTAGGGGAAGGCTTTCTATCTCTGTCGGTTCTGGGGAAAGGTCCTTGTCATCCATCTTCTCCTGGAAGCATCTCAGTGCAGGAACCCCAGGTCCAAAGGACATGCTCTGCTCCCAGCACTGCTTTCTTGGTGGTATCAGGCCTCCTGCTACACCACTGCCACCCCCAGTCTCTCTGCTGGCTTCTCTTATATCTCAAAAGAAATTGACTTAAGATGCAACCCAATCTTGTAGACTGAGTCCTGCCCTCATTATCATAACTGCCTCTAATCCTGCCTCATTAACATCATAGAGGTAGGATTTACAACACTTAGGAAAATCACATCAGAAGACAAAATGGTGGACAATCACACAATAATGGAAATCATGGCCTAGCCAAATTGACACACACTTTTAGGGGGACACAATTCAGTCCATAACATACTGTAATAAAAGTTATGTGAATGTAGATCTTAGCAACCTCAACCTATGGTTTTTTTTCTTATTAAGTCAAGAACTTCTACTTTTTCACTTAAAGGAAGCACTTTATGGCTTCTCTTTGGCATATCTGAATTGCCAGCATCACTACTCTTGAGCTTTGGGGCCATTATTAAGTAAAATAAGGGTTACGTGAACATAAGCACTGTGATACCTCGACAGTCGATCTGATAACAGAGAAGGCTACTAGGTGACTAACAGGTGGGTAGCGTATACAGTGTGGACAAAGGGATGTTTCACGTTCTGGGCGGGAAGGCGCAAGATTTCATCACACTGCTCAGAACGGCGTGAAACTTAAAACTTATGAATTGTTTATTTCTGGAATTTTCCATTTAATACTTTGGACCAAGGTTAATTGAAACCTCGGAAAGCAAAACCATGGATAAGGGGGGACTACTGTAATGTAGTCTTAATAGTTGGTGTCTTATTCAGTAAAATATCTTCACACAGTCTTGCTGTATTTTAGCAGTGCTGTAAGCAGCTTTTCTCTCTTTGATACTTAGAAATAGCTGATTCCGTTTGAGGAGTGAGCAAAATCAAATCTTTATGGATTTCGTGAGAAGTTGAAAATCCAATTTATTTTAAGGAATTTGTTACCTAAACAGAGGCTTTCCCTCAATTCCCTGCTAAATAGACTCGGATGGACTATATTTACTTATATAATTGTTGCCTGACATTTTCACTATAGTGTGCACATGACCTTGAGTGTATATAAAAGGGGTTAGGAATGAGGGTAGGAGTGGTGGATATGGTTAATTCCAAGACTCTGAGCCAGGCTGACAGGGTCCTTCATTCATTTGTAGCCATGCTTCTCTCTTCCTACTGCTTTACTAAAGAGCCATGACTCGCTCAAAGGAGCACAGAAACCATTGGGAAAATTGCAGCCATCGCTTTCCCAGACATTTCATCTTGACACTCGTTTTAAGGCAAAGATTTAAGTCTGTGAAGAACAGAAGAAGCAATGCAAGAGTGATTGAAAATACTTAGACTAAGGTGCTTCTAAACAAACAAGTTCATTTCTGAGCAAAAAAATTCAGAAAGGACCCCCTTTTGCTTTTATTAACAAAATAGATCTCTAGCCCATCTATGGTACAGAGAATACCTGGACTGGATTTCTGCCTATGGAGAGAAAGAAAGGATGCTTTTGGCTGGGTATTTCCCACTCTCTCCTCCTTTTTTTTTTTTTTTTTTTTGATGGACTTTATTACTTCCTCAAACAGAATGATTTCTCTTTAGTAAGTGAGGTGTCTTAGTTGTTCTCATTGTTGTTAGTTGCTGTTGAGTTGATTCCAACTCATGGCAATCCCAAGTGTGCAGATTAGAACTGCTCCATAGGGTTTACAAGGCTGTGACCTTTTAGAACCAGATTGCCAGGGCTTTATTCTGAGACATCTCTGGGTGGATCTGAACCA
>NW_004444001.1:12502957-12505352 GCF_000243295.1 Trichechus manatus latirostris | reverse complement strand
TTTAGAACCAGATTGCCAGGGCTTTATTCTGAGACATCTCTGGGTGGATCTGAACCACCAACCTTTCAGCTAGTAGTCAAGCACTTAACCATTTATGCCACTCAGGGACTCTACCAGTTGTTCCTTGTTCCTAGGAAAAGAGGGCTGGAATTCAAGCTGTAATATATCACAATAGTGCCCATTGGTTTTTGTTTTGTTTTGTTTGTGCTTTAGGTGAAAATTTACAGCTCAAGTTAATTTCCCATGCAAAAATTTATATACATATTGTTTGTGACATTGGTGGCAATCCCCACAATGTGGCAGCATGCTCCCCCTTTCCACCCCAGGTTCCTTGTGTCTATTCGCCCAGTTCCTGTCTCTTCCTGCCTTCTCATCCTGCTTTTGGACAGGAGCTGCCCCTTTGTTTTAGTATATCTGATTAAGCTAAGAAGCACGTTCCTCATGTGTGGTATTTTTTTGTTTTATAGGTCTGTCTAATCTTTGTGTGAAAAGTGGGCTTCGGGAATGGTTTCAGTTCTGGGTTAGCAGAGCATTCGTGGTGCCCATTGGTTGTTATCTCCTCATTATCTAATCCCTTTTTGATAGCCCAGATTTCCATTTGGAGATCCATGTGGAGTGCTGACTCCACCCCAGCACTAAGCCAATCAGCACATTTGGTCCCTTCCCCCTCCCTCCCTTCCCATAGTGATTGGTTTAGGTGTTGGCATATGTTTTCAGCAGACCAATTAACAGACTGAGACTTCTGGGTAAAAAATAAGCATTTCCTCCAGGGTGTGAACAAGGAGGGCTTGGCCCCCGAAACTGTTAGCAGCTATTTTGAGAATATAAGAGCAGACAGTGTTAGGGTGAAGTTGATATCATAGAGCAGAGCAGCAGTTGGTGGCAACATCATTGAGCTGCTGGAGTGATCTCTGCCTGAGGTCAGCACCAGCTCAAGGTTTTTTAGTTACTTAAGGCAGTGCCTTCCCTTCAATACAGAAACCAGTTTGATGTGGGTTTTCTGTCACTAACAACCAAAAGCATCCTAACTTATATAGTTCCCTTAAAAGCAAATGTTTTCTTTAGCGAATTGTAGAACTCCATGAAATATTGTGTTAACATTATTAATAGCTTTCTAAATAGCTTATCCTTTGTAAAGGGGATGAGGTTTGTTTACTTTGAATATAACACAGAAGAAAACAAAAATGAATGACGCTTCTTACTTTTTTCCTGAAAGGTCTGGAATATAAAATATACCATGAGTTCACTTCTATTTGGTAAATACTTAAACTGAATGAAGTTGGTACTATTTCCTCACCCCTTTTCCTGAACAAGATGTTTTAAGAGGTGGCCAGATTTCCACCTCATGGCATTTGAGGGCTTTGTTTCTATACGGAGTAGCTGTAGCATCACCATTAAAACAATCCTGGCTGCAATTCTGAAAAATAATAACCCCAGCGAGTTTATTCCCAATAGGAGTCAATTTTAATCTTCCTAATGACACAGAAAGCAATACCTCAAATCACGAAAGGCTGAGGTTCATCAGTCTTTTTCTCTTTGCTTTCCCATCTGCTTTTTCACCTCCTTTTCCCCCTTCTAAATGATTACCATTCTCTGATGGTGCAGTGGTTAAGTGATACAGCTGCTAACCAAAAGGTTGGCAGTTCAAATCCACCAACTACTCCTTGGAAACCCTATGGGGCAGTTCTACTCTGTCCTATAGGATCTCTGTGGGTCAGGATCGACTGGATGGCGACGAGTTTTTTGGTTTTCTCTTCTATTTTTCACGTTTTCTTCTCTTCCAACTTCAAACCTATTGAGGTTGAGTCGATTCTGACTCATAGTGACCCTATAGGACAGAGGAGAAGTGCCCCATAGAGTTTTCTAGGCTGTAATATTTACGGAAGCAGATTGCCACTTCTTTCTCCCACGGAGCAGCTGGTGGGTTGGGACCACGGACCTTTCTGTTAGCAGCCAAGCCCTTAACCACTGTGCCACCAGGGCTCCTTTTCTCTTCCAACTTATCCTTATCCAATTCCTCTCTTCCCATTTTTCTTTATTTAATCCAGTATGAGCATCTACCTGCTCACTCTACCAGATCATGCCTTCCCCATTACTCCTAATAGAAAGTTTGGTACCCCAGCCATAGTCTTTCCTGAGTTACTTTGTAATTTTAATATTGTATGCTAAAATTGTGAAGAGCCCTGGTGCACAGTGGTTAAAGCGCTCAGCTGCTAATCAGAAGGTTGGCAGTTTGGACCCATCAGCCGCTCCGCAGGAGAAAGATGTGGTAGTCTGCTTTTGTAAAGATTTATAGATTTATTAGAACTGCTCCATAGGGTTTACAAGGCTGTGACCTTTTAGAACCAGATTGCCAGGGCTTTATTCTGAGACATCTCTGGGTGGATCTGAACCA
>NW_004444001.1:12494893-12502857 GCF_000243295.1 Trichechus manatus latirostris | reverse complement strand
TTTAGAACCAGATTGCCAGGGCTTTATTCTGAGACATCTCTGGGTGGATCTGAACCACCAACCTTTCAGCTAGTAGTCAAGCACTTAACCATTTACGCCACTCAGGGACTCCACCAGTTGGAAACCCTAAGGGGCAGTTCTACTCTGTCCCATAGGGTCACTATGAGTCAGAATCAACTAGATGGGAGTGGGTTTTTAGTTTGGGATGCTAAGATTAAAAGGGTTGCTAAACTAGATTTTCTAATATATATATATATTTTTTCTTTCTTTCTTTTTTTTTCAAGTCCCTCTGAATCAGAGATTCTCAATGTGTGGTCTTGAGACCACCAGTAGTAACCTCACATGGAGACTTGTAAGAAATGTAAATTCTTGGGCCGTGCTCCAGACCTACTGAATCAAAACCTTTGGGGGTGGGGCCCAGCAACCTCTGTTTTAACAAGCCCTCCACATGATCCTGATGCACGGTAAAGTTTGAGAACCACTGGTCTAGATTATTCTGCCTCCTGTCGCCAAATTTGATTTTATTTCCCTAAACAATTTCTTAGGGGCATGAGGTTGTGGGAAAATTACTTCCCCTTTAACTTAAATAGCTGTGCTTCAATGTACGATGCTTGTGAAACTATGCCTGTATGCTGCCTTCTCTGAATTCCAGGGCAAGATCATTCTATTTTCATAAGCTGCAGCTGGTAGCAGCAACTAGGAATATACTTCAGAGCCCCTGCTCCTGGCAACAGTGGCAGTTTTCCAGTCCATTGCTGGCATTGCCCGCAATGTCTTCCAGTAGGAAAAGAGAAAAAAAAAAAAAAATCAAGATATTATCTCTTTAAAAGTGAGGAAGGGATTCAGTCTAAAAGTCAAGACAGTGAAAACAAAAATCATCATTTTCTCCCAATCGTAGGAATAATTCAGTACTCTTTTAGACATTTCACTATTCTCCTAGACTCCCGGGCTTTTAGAGTTATCTTTTCTTCCTCCCTCTTTGTGGCCTTCCATGACCCTTCCAGAGGTCCATGGGTAGCCCAAGCAGTTTGCAGTCAACTACTAACCTAAAGGTAGGCAGTTCAGACTCACCCATTGGCGCCATGGAAGAAAGGCCTGTGAATCTGCTTCTGTAAAGATTAAAACGTATTGCCATCAAGTCCCTTTTGACTTGAAAACCCTATGGAGTAGTTCTATCCTGTAACACGTGGGGTTGTCACGAGTCTGAATCAACTCTACAGCAATGGCTTATGACGCTCCCACCTCCTAAACCAGATCTTCATCGCCTCAGTATCAGGCAATTGTTATAGTTTCCTAACCCTTCTCTATGGCTCTATTATGGCTTCTTTCAATCCATCTTACTCACTAAACGCTGATTATTTAATCCAAATAATCATCTCTGCTTGTCACTTTCTTGTTAATACTCTGGAGCCACTGCCTGCAGGCCAAAGTCATTAGTCTCGAAGTCCAGGCTCTCCATAATCTGACATGAGTGTACATTCCTCCCCTTGCTCATGCTATTTGCTGGGTCTGGAATGCCCTCATTCAACATGTCTACTTATTTAAAGCCTGTCCTTCCATCCAGCTCTAGGTCAAGTTTCACCTCCTCATAAAGTCAATGTCTCTGTTACTCCAGGTCATAGCACTCTCTCCACAAATTCCCACCCATACCTTTCCATCTTTATCTTATATTGTTGCCTTTTCCATCTCTCCATGTGTATTACTAGCAACATGAGGGTGTTTTGTAGGATTTTGTATTCTCAATGCCTTTAAGTACCGTTCTTTGAAAAAGTATCTACAAATGGGGAAAATGCAGAAGTACTAAGTATTTAAGGAATTTCAAACGTGTATATTTTAATGAGCTTTTATTATAGATGTGTAATGTTCCTGTAAGTGTAAAAAATAAATCTGTTATAAATAATATGCCTCATAATTTTCACTGTTTTGACATTATAAGTATTAAGAAAGCATTCCTAACGTGAACATAGCTTGATTTGCTTCTAAAGAGCTTCTGTAAAAATACAGACGTATGAAGCCCATTTTCATTGACAGAAAAGTTTTTCGTGTCACAGATATATATATATATGTATATATATATATATATGTCAGTATCTGGTATTTTGTTTTATTCTCTAAATATATCCCCAAATCCTCCCCTTATCTCCAGTCCCTCTACTACTCCCTCAGTGTAGTTCCTCATCATTGATTTCCTGGATTATACAATCAGCTTCCAGATTGGTATTTCTGCCTTCAGTTTCACTTCCATCCATTCTATCCTTCACTCTACCACTGGGCTGAACTTTCTAAAACATAAATCTATCAGTTTCCTCATTTTACATACACGTACACACACGCGCGCGCACGCACACACACACACAGTCTTTCAATGCCTCCCCATTTCCTTCCAGATGTCAACTGAGCAGTCAGCCCTTGAAGATCTGCCCCCTACCTATCTCTGCAGACTCTTCTCCTATCATAGCCCCCACTTGAAATTCATGTTCTTGCCACCCTGTAGTACCTGACATTCCCTGAATGCTGATTCACTCTGTTGCAAGCCCTTTCCCAATCTGAGGCTCACTCACTTCAGATCTTCCTGATCACTTGTTTTTTGGCGGAGGCACCCTTCCTCTCCACTTCTATGGCACAACTCAGCCATAACAACTATTATACTGAATCATCATTGCTGATTACCGTCCCTCTCGTAGAATTGTGTCTTTAATCTGTATCGTTGGGCTTTTCACAGTGCAGAGCAGATTACTGGTGCCTAATAAATGTTAAGTGAATAAATGAATAGATGTTGAAAGGTAACGTCTTGCATAAAGCAGATTCAACTCCCTGTACTTTCTACCCTCTTCTCTGTTTCTGTGGCACTTTACACATCTCTTAACTGAAGTCCTTATCTTAGTATATTATAGTTTTCCATTTGTATGTCTGTCTCTCTATATAGATTATACTCTTCACAGAAAGTACAAAACATGTCTTATTCATCTTTGAATCCTCAATTTTATTGACTGAAGGAGTAAATGAATGACTATGAATGATTTGGTATAATGGCAAATAATTTATGTCCTCACTGGTGTTCTTGAAACATCTTGGCTATATTTTATTTCAAATCGAATCTGGAGCACTCCAGGTATTATTATAAGCCACTTGGATACCACAGTATATCTTCACAAATATTGATGATGAAAATTTAATCCTACTTACTTTTAAATGCTAAAGATAATTTATACCAAGAGAGTATCACTGCCTATGAAATAAGACAGGTCCAGTCTTAACTGATTTAGATTACATTAAGCAGCGATTCTAAGAAAACGCAACTTTGCTAATCGGTGTGCAGGTTCAAAATTTTTCATGATGAAGATTTTTGCCAAATTTCTAACAAATTGAAACTCTCACTCCTGGCCATGATGAAGTAACCAGAATCAATTTTATCTTTCTACCTTAAATGACTTGAGAACTGGGCAAAAGAGGCAGCATAGGACAAAGTACCCAAGAAAAACAAAGAAATGAGGTGAGCCCTACAATTGTCCCAGCTTATTGACTGTGGCAGTTTCCAGGCCACAATGCAGGAAGGGGAAACCCAAATGGATATGAAAGTCTCACTACATTAAAGAGACAGAGATCAAAGTTCAGGCAGTCTAAAGAGACTAGAATTTGTAGGGAAAAATACCAGAGAGAAGGGAGTTTTGGAGAGAGAGAGAGAGAACGAGCATGTCTTAGGCTGGGTTTTCTAGAGGAGCAAGACCAATGCAGCATATATGTAAATATACGTAGAGAGATTTATTTCAAGGAAATGGCTCACACAGTTGTGGAGGCTGGCAAGTCCCAAATCTATGGGTCAGGCATCAGGCTAGAGGATTCTCCTGACTCACATGGTTGCAGGGGCTGACCAACCAAAATCAGCAGGTCAGGCAGAAGCAGCATTGTGGGAGTTAGCGAATCCCAAAATTTGCAGGTCAGGTGGCAGCCTGCTGGCTCATGTCCCAAGAACTGGAGATCAGAGGATGACAAGTTGGATGCAGGATCAAGAGAGAGTGAGCTCTGTGCCAGTGCATCCGTGTATATTGGGTGCAGGCCACAACCCCAAGGAAACCCCCCTTTCAACTGATTGACTGCTCACATCAGAACACAAAATGGAAGATGATTACATAATATCTGCTAAATCACTGAGAATCATACCCTAGCCAAGTTGACACACAACCTTAACCATCACAGAGCACATGTGTATGCATGCTCCAGAGATTGGTAAAGGGGTCTCCTTGAATATTTGGCTAAGTGCTCATCTGTGCATGTGTGAAAGGAAACTACTGAGATGGAAGAAGGAACGGCCGAAGAGTAATAAGCTGAACAATGCATAGCTCACACGAGTCATAGAGGATTGTGTTCCTACCAGTCAGAGTAGAAAGATCTTGTAACACATGGACCATCAGGTAGAGTCCTTAGAAGGGTATTGCTTTAGTAGTAGGTTTAAATTATCTTAAACTAAAGACTGCTGCGTAGTTGTCTTAACAAAGCTTAAAAACAAGTTTTGAAAAGATAGAACTAATTCTAAACAACTAACTACATGCTATATTAAAGTCTAAAACTAAAGGAATGCAATAAAATCCAGCATCTATGACATTTAAAATTTACACTGTCTTGCATCTAATAAAAAATTACCAGGTCTAGAAGAATGAAGACAATATAATACATAGCAAGAGAAAAACAATTCAAAAGAAACAGACCCACCAATGACAGATATTGGAAATAGCTATTTAAAATATACTCCATATATTTAAAAAGGTAGAAGAATGAACACAATGATGAGAGAAAAGGGAGATTTAAAAAATATCCACATCAAACTTCTAGAAATGAAAAATCCAATATCTTAAATGAAAAATATACTGGATAGGATTAACAGATGATTAGATACTATAAAAGAAAAGATCAGGGAATTTAACATAGCAATGGAAATGATGTAAAATGAAGTACATACAGTATAAGACTGAAAAACAAAAATGAACAGTATCAGTGAACTATGAGATAGTATCAAGCAGTCTAATATACATGTAACTAAATGACTAATTGGATATGAGGGATGAAGGATAGAATTGAGTCTATGATGACTCCCAATTTTCCATCCTGTTGGACTAGGAAGATCCTAATGTACTCATTTTCAAGATCATTCAAAAAGGCCTGCAGAAGTACATCCACAGGGAACTGCCAGAACTTCAAACCAGATTCAGAAGAGGACGTGGAACCAGGGATATCATTACTGATGTCAGATGGATCCTGGCTGAAAGCAGAGAATACCAGAAAGATGTTCACCTGTGTTTTATTGACTATGCTAAGGCGTTCGACTGTGTGGATCTGTAAAAACGGCTTGGAGGTGGTGTCTGACCTCCTCCAACCTCACAAGGGGGAAAGAGAACCAAGATCAACAGTCCAAGGCTGATTCTTATGAGACGGAGGTCAGACATGCCTCCTCTCTCTGCCGTCTCTACCAATTCCGACATCAGCTGTCCCTCCACAGCACTCTCTACTGGGTTCAATAATTCATTGCAATGGCCACACAGAACTCACAGACCATCCTCACAATTATAGGGTTTATTAGGGAAGTAATGGTTACAATTCACGCTCAAGAACACTCAGGATACAGTTTTTCCATCAGGATGGCCTCTCCCCAGCTGTGTCACAAGCACGGCTCTCCCTGGCCCTCGGTTTCTGCCTGAAGGCATTCAACTTTCTCTCTTCATGTGCTGGGAAGCCCACCACAGCATCTTCTGCTGCTGGGTCTGTGCTGCTAGGTCTCTCCTTCCTTGGTGGTGGGCTCCCCTCCTCTGCTTTGGAATTGGTTCTCTTTTAAGGCAAAACTGACCAATCCTCTTGGATTACCCTATCACACAGTCCCACCCAATCACCTGGGTGGGAGTTACAAGACCATGGCTAGAAGGGCCACAAAAAAGTTATGAATCAGTAATCAGTCGCACCGCAGAATCATAACAAATTATGGATAACATTGCAAAGAATGGGAATTCCAGAACACTTAATTGTGCTCATGAGGAACCTGTACATAGATCAAGAGGCAGTTTTTGGAATGGAACAAGGGGATACTGCGTGGTTTAAAATCAGGAAAGGTGTGCATCAGGGTTGTATCCTTTCACCATACTTATTCAATCTGTATTCTGAGCAAATAATCTGAGAAGCTGGACTATATGAAGAAGAACTGGGCATCAGAATTGGAGGAAGACTCATTGACAACTTGTGTTACGCAGATGACACCACCTTGCTTGCTAGAAGTGAAGAGGACTTGAAGCACATACTGATGAAGATCAAAAACTATAGCCTTCACTATGGATTACACCTCAACATAAAGAAAACAAAAATCCTCACAACTGGACCAATAAGCAACATCATGATTAATGGAGAAAAGATTGAAGTTGTCAAGGATTTCATTTTACTTGGATACGCAATGAACACCCATGGAAGCAGCAATCAAGAAACCAAACGACATATTGCATTGGGCAAATCTCCTGCAAGAGACCTCTTTAAAGTTTTAAAAAACAAAGCTGTCACTTTAAGGGTTAAGATGTGCCTGACCCAAGCCATGGTATTTTCAGTCGACTCATATGCATGCAAAAGCTGGACAATGAATAAGGAAGACTGAAGAAGAATTGATGCCTTTGAATTATGGTGTTGGCTAAGAATACTGAATATACCATGGACTGCCAAAAGAACGAACAAATCTGTCTTGGAACAAGTACAGCCACAATACTCCTTGGAAACAAGAATGGCGAGACTTCATCTCACATTCTTTGGACATGTTATCAGGAGGGATCAGTCCCTGGAGAGGGACATCATGCTTAGCAACATAGAGGGTCAGCAAAAAAGAGGAAGACCCTTGACAAGATGAACTGACACAGTGGCTGCAACAAAGGATTCAAGCATACAACAATTGTGAGGATGGCGCAGGACTGAGCAGTGTTTCGTTCTGTTGTACATAGGGTCACAATCAGTTGGAACTGACTTGATGGCACCTAACAACAACAATGTACTCATTAAGGGCTTGAGTCCAAAGAGAGTTTGTCTATGCTGAGGGAAGCTGAAAACCATCCCTTGAAATGCAAGAATAAATAGCAGAATTCCAATTATACTTTATCTCTTTTTTAGTTTCTATTTGTACTTGTCTAAGAAAGTAGACAATAAACTAACACACTAGTAGGTGTATGCAATTTATAAATAAAAGAATATCAATATATTGTAGGGCTTGCTCAAATATTTTTTTTTCCATACAAAAATTTATACGTACATTGTTATGTGACTCTAGTTGCTCTCCCCATACTGTGACAGCACACTGCTCCTTTCCACCCCTGATTCCCCACATCCATTCAACCAGCTCCTAACCCTCCCTGCCCTCCCATCTCACCTCCGGACAGAGGCCACCCATTTAGTCTCTTGTATCTACTTGAGCTAAGAGGCACACTCCTCACGAGTATTACTTTATGTCCCACAGTCCAATGCAATCCCTGTCTAAAGAGTTGGCCTCGGAAGTTGTTTTAGTTCTGGGCTGATAGAGAATCCAGGAGTCATGCTTTCCAAGGTTCCTCCAGTCTCAGACCAGTAAGTCTGGTCTTCTTACTAGAATTTTAGTTCTGCACCCCACCTTTCTCCTGCTCCTTCAGGGACTCTCAGTTGTGTTCCCTGTCAGGGTGGTCATTGGTGGTAGCCGGGCACCATCTAGCTCCTCTGGTCTCAGGCTGAGGAAGTCTCTGGTTGATGTGGTCCTTTCTGTCTCTTGGGCTAATACTTTCTTTGTGTCTTTGGTGTTCTTCATTCTCCTTTACTCCAGGTGGTTGGGACCAATTGATGCATTTAATATGGCCGCTTGCAAGCTTTTAAGACCCCAGACGACACTCACCAAAGTAGGATGCAGAACATTTTTTTAATAAGCTTGTGATGTCAATTGACCTAGATGCCCCTGAAAGCATGATCCCCAGACCCCT
>NW_004444001.1:12455356-12491731 GCF_000243295.1 Trichechus manatus latirostris | reverse complement strand
AGGAGTCCACCCACTCCTCCTGTATGGATTCAGCTCAGGTGCCCCGATAGATAGCCACCAAGTGTGTGGTGTAGGCTCTCACTTACAGTCCTAGACAGGCATGGGTGATTGGTGTAGGCACAGGCATCTGACTGCAGCAGGGGGCTGATGGCTCCGAGCAAGGCAGGGGGCTGATGGCCGCCCCCGAGTGTCCTCAAGGAAGGCATATCCCTGTTCCCTAGAGTGTGTAGGTGGGTGGGTTTTGCAGCCTGACTAAGAGCACCTAATGCTGTTCGCTATAAGGACTGGTGGGCACAACTTATTCATGGGCCCCTATCGCAGGTGGCTAGGTGGCATGCGTGGAACCACCAGTCCTCAGGCCCTTGATGTGGGTAGGTGAAGACCCTGTCTAATGGGCAGAGCAGTGTCAAATGTCAAGACCCTGCCACTTCACAGCTGAAACAGTTGAGGTTAGAGTTCCGGTATATACCCTGTTGTACTGTGGTAATGAGGGCCTACACTGTTGAGATGGGCCCACACAAGTCTGTTTAGGGGGAAAGGCACTCAAAGTCCGTGGACCCCTTATGCCTGTGCCTAGGCATAGGAGCTGTGCCTACCCTGGATTCCTGGCTTAGGGGAGCTGGTAGTTTATTTTTTCCCCTGTTTGTTAATTTGTTCACTCTCCAAGGCAGGGAGAATGGCTCAGGGCATGTGACAGATCCTACTTCCGGCCCAGGGGACTCAGCAATTGCTAAAGCTGGTCCTTGACCCAGAGCAGAGCAGGGGGTGGGGAGGTAAACGGGAAAGAGGTTTTTCCCTAAGGGAGGTGTTTTTGATCCACACGGTAAGCCGTACTCAAGTATTTATCTTTCGCCCATGAAGGCTGCTTCCCACTGGTTCTGGGTGGCCGTGTAGGGTCTTTGGTGTTCAGTCTCTCCCAGTGTGGAAAATGTGCCTCCCAAGCACTGCCACTTGCCTCCCTCACCGCTCACCCACGAGCTGCTTAGGCCTGAAGGGCTCAGGCTCTCACCAGGTCAGGTCTGGCAACTCCTCGCTGCTTCCAATCTGTCTGTCCCTCCCCTTGCCACTCAGTCCAGTTCCTCAACTCTGCCTTTGATGTTCAGGGCTCCCAGACTGACATATATAATCAAATCACTTGTTTTTTTTTTTGGGTCTTTGTTGTAAGAGGGTCCACCGGAAGCATCTGAGTAGTCTGCCAGCTTGGCACTGCCTCCTTACTCAAATATTTTTATCAGGGGTGTATAATCAAAAAAAGCCCCCCTGGATGGAACAAATGGTTAAGTTCTGAACTACTAACTAAAAGGTTGGCAGTTTGAACATGCTCAGAGGCACCTTGGAAGAAAGGCCTGGTGATCTCCTTCAGAAAAATCAGCCATTGAAAACCCTATGGAGCACAGTTATACTCTGACACACATAGGATCGCCATGAGTTGGAATCAACTCAACGGCAAGTGTTTCTCCCCCGCCCTTTGTTTTTTTGTAATCAAAAAGTTTGGTGACTCCTGAGAGAACAATTACAAAAGGAAGAGCATACAATTGGCATAACATAGTTTTTAAAGAAAATGTTATACATTCTACTTTGGTGAGTAGCATCTGGGATCTTAAAAGCCTGTGAGCCACCATCTAAGATACTCCACTGGTCTCACCCCTTCGGGAGCAAGGGAGGATGAAAAAAACTAAAGATGCAATGGAAAGATTAGTGCAAAGGACTAATGGACCACAACTACCACGGCCTCCACCAGACTGAGTCTAGTACAACTAGATGGTGCCCAGCTACCACCACTGACTGCTGTGACAGGGATCACAAGAGAGAGTCCTGGACAGATCTGGAGAAAAATGTAGAACAAAATTCTAACTCACAAAAAAAGACCAGACTTACTGGCCTGACAGAGACTGGAGAAACCCCAGGAGTATGGCCCCTGGACACCCTTTTAGCTCAGTAATGAAGTCACTGCTGAGGTTCACCCTTCAGCCAAAGATTAGACATAAACGAGACTAATGGGGCACAGCAGTCCAGGGACAAGGACTAGAGGGCAGGAGGGGACAGGAAAGCTGATAATAGGGAACCCAAGGTTGAGAAGTGTTGACATGTCGTGGGGTTGTTAACCAATGTCATAAAACAATATGTGTACTGTTTAATGAGAAGCTAGTTCAGTAAACCTTCATCTAAAGTAAAATTTTTTAAAAAAAAGGAAGAGCAGATTTGGAGATTGTAGAGAATTTGAGGTCCTTTAGAGCATTAAGAGCGCTGGTGCTCCAGTGGTTAAGTGTTTGACTGTTAACCAAAAGGTCGGCAGTTCGAATGCACCAGCCGCTCCTTGGAAACCCTCTGAGGAAGTTCTACTCTGTCCTGTAGGGTCGCTGTGAGTTGGAAACAACTCATTGGTAACGGGTTTGGGTTTTTTGTTGTTGTTGTTGTTGTTTTTTGGTTTTAGAGCATTCAGGCAGTAATGTCCAGTGAGCAATAAGGGTCTAGACCCGTGCAGGACTGTCTAATAGAATTTTCTGTGATGATGGAAATGTTCTATATATGCACTGTCCGGTATAGTAGCCAGTAGCCACATGTGGTTATTGAGCACTTGAAATGTGGCAAATGCAACTGATGAACTGAAAATTTTCATTTTGTTTAATTTTAACTTATTTAAATTTAAATAGCAACATGTAGCAAATGGCTACCATATTGAAAAGCACAGATCTAAAACTCGGAAGAGAGACCTGGGGTTCTCATTTATTGAGTGCTTCCACTGGCTAAGCATTTTACATACATTATTAAGCAATTTAATCATCCTCACTATCCTATGAAGTTTTTGTTAGGTGCTGTGGAGTCGATTTTCAACTCATAGCAACCCCATGTGACAGAGTAGAACTGCCCCATAGGGTTTTTTAGGCTGTAATTTTTACAGGAGCAGATTGCCAGGTCTTTCTACCACAGCGTGTTTGGGTGGGTTCGAACCACCAATGTTTTGGTTAGCAGCTGAGTGCTTAACTGTTGTGTCACCAGGGCTCCTTCTCTCTGGAGTAGGTGGTATTATGAAAGAAAAGTGTAAGTTCTTACTCTTTACTTTTCATAGTAAAAATTTATATTACAAAGAAAAACATAATTGCTGTGAAATATATGTCCTTTCTAGATATTCTTTTAGTAGATACTTTTGCATCCTTTGCAACCAAGTAACTTATATTTTTCTTTCAGGTGGTTTACTCTGTTAGAGATTCAAATATGTGTTATTTTAATACTTTATAAATATGACTGTAGTCTTCTGGACCCATTACCAAAACAGGTAAGTGTTTTCAGAATTTTAAAGATGATTTTCAAATTTGGTATATATTCTAAACCCATGGTTGGAATTACTAGAGATGACATGACTGATCCTCATTTTGGCCTGATCTTAACAGGTGCCTTAGATTGAACCAGACTGAGAAGATGCTGGGTACCCTTAATTCGAAAATCTAATCTACATGCCTCATTATCACATGGCCAGAGGAGGCTTGGCATCGCAGTGGTGAAGCATTAGGCTGCTAACTGCAAAGTGTTGTTGTATTGTTGTGAGGTGCCGTCAAGTCAATTCCAACTCATAGTGACCCTATACACAACAGAACGAAACACTGCCCGGTCCTGCTCCATCCTCACAATTGTTGTTATGCTTAAGGCCATTGTTGCAGCCACTGTGTCAGTCCATTTCCTTGAGGGTCTTCTTCCTTTTTGCTGACCCTCTACTTTACCAAGCATGATGTCCTTCTCCAGGAACTGGTCCCTCCTGATAACATGTCTAAAGTATGTGAGACATAGTCTCACCATCCTTGCTTCTAAGGAACATTCTGGCTGTACTTCTTCCAAGACAGATTTGTTCGTTCTTTGGCAGTCCATGGTATATTCAATATTCTTCTCCAGCACCACAATTCAAAAACATTGGTTCTTCTTTGGTCTTCCTTATTCATCGTCCAGTTTTCACATGCATATGAGGCCTCTGAGAACACCATGACTTGGGTCAGGAGCACCTTAGTCTTCAAGGTGACATCTTTGCTTTTCAACACTTTAAAGAGGTCTTTTGCAGCAGATTTCCCAATGCAATGTGTCTTTTGATTTCTTGACTGCTGCTTCCATGAGTGTTGATTGTGAACCCTGCTCTGCAGGAGAAAAATGAAATCCTATCGGGCACTTCTGCTCTGTCCTGTACGGTTGCTATGAGTTGGAATAGACTTCGTCACCACTGGGTTTACCACATGGCCAGGATCTAATAGCTGTGTTTCCATCACTTACAGTGTTAGGATGCCCCTCATGAATTTACCAATTTGATCATTTTCCTTGTGTTAAATAAACATGGCTTTGATTATGAGCTTGTTTCCCTAAAAAGACGTCTGTAGGTCCAAAAGTGCACCATTGGTTTTGGATGCCAGTCATAGCCCTTGGTCTCTTTGTAAAGCCATGGCATGAATGAAAATTAACCCAACAGCAAAAAGAGTGAATAAAAATGAAAAGGTCTGGTATGACCATTGACTATTCCAATAATTTAACTGCCCTGTGTCTCTGTATATCTGTTCTCCTAGACTACTGTTGTTGTTAGGTGCCATCTAGTTGATTTCCACTCATAGCAACCCCATGTAACAGAGTAGAACTGCCCCATAGGATTTTCTAGTCTGTAATTTTTACAGAAGCAGATCACCAAGTCTTTATCCCACAGAGCTGCTGGGTAGGTTCAAACTACTAACCTTTCCAGTTGGCAGCCAAGCACTTAACCATTGTGCCACCAGGACTCCTTTCTCCTAGACTAGTAGCTCTCAAACTGGAGCAAGTGTCAGAATCACCTGCAGGGCTTATTAGAACACAGAATGCCAAGCCCACCCCAGAGTTCCTGATCTGTTAGGTCTGAGGTCAGGCTCAATAATTTGCACTTCTAACAAGTTCCAGGTGATGCTGATGCTGCTGATCTAGGGACCGCACTAGGAAATAAGGGAAAGGCCAGTTTAGTTCCACTGTTCAGTAGCCATTTTGAAAACTTTGGATAAAAGGTGCTGTTTAAACTGAGACTGAAGCTCAGTAATTAAGCACTTCAAAGTCAGGGCTACTCGCACAGCATTTTGTGCTTTGATTTACTTTTGATATGGTTAAGACTGATGTGTGGAAGGATAATTAAAACTTTTGGGTGACATTTCAGTGGAAATTATATAAAAGCGTAGGTGAAACAGAAAATCTTATAAATATGCACATTTCAGCACTTTTCCTGGCTGTCTTGTGCACTTGTATTTTGAGTACAAGTAATTATCAGTGATGAAGAGCTCTCAAAATTCTACAATAAAAGCAAAATCAAAACACTCTTTGCAAAGTTTCTTAGCTGAGTAGTTTTGTTGGCAAAATAAAGATTAGGACAAGCTTTACAGACACAGATACCACATACTAGTTCCTGGTCCACTGAGTTAAATGTCACAATTTTGCCCAGGACTGACTCAGCATAGAAATATTGTCCCACCAACAAGAGGGCACCGGAATGCCTTTTCAGATTGAAAGGATATTTGTGAATACAATGTGACACCTATCCTTGGAGACCAGTAATTTTGACCAGTTCCATAGGCAAGATTTATTGCAACAGTTTATTTCTAGCTAAGAATTCTATTAGCTATACCTAATTCATCCTGTTTTACATACATGCTATTTCTGTTTTGATACCCCTATGAACATTTTTTAAAGATTGTTATCTCAGTTTGTAAAAAGTACAAGTATAAGTGAATTCTCATGACCCAGTATTACATTTCACAATGCTTATCCTAGAAATAGAAAGTTTGGTTGTGATTATTTAGTTATTGGACTTGTTTTAATAAAGTGTAAAATAAGGTGGTCAAGAAATGACCTCCAAATGACCAAGCTCTTGTAGGGGACAGGAAGGAGCCTTGGTGGCTTAGGGCGATTGATTGCTAACCGAAAGGTTTGTAGTTCGAGACCACCAGCCTTGGAAACCCCATGGGGGTCTCTATGAATCGGAATTGACTCAGCTGCAGTGGGTTTGTAGGAGACAGGAGGTGATGTGTTGCCAGAGCATGTTCTTGACACTCTGTTGTCAAGGGCAGGTTAATCATTGGTTCCCTGAAGTTAGACTTGGAAACCAGCTCCTCCAAGGGAACTTACCTACTGTAGTACAAAAATCAAATGCTAGAATTTCCAAATATAACTTTCCAACAGTCCAGTGTTTCATTTCAAAGGGTCTTCAGAAATCCCCCAAACTTTTTAGATTAATTTAATTTCAAGTGTCTTCCATTAAGAATGAAACAAAACCAAACAATGATGAGACACTGCAAAGCTTTTGAGAAGCCGTGATTAGGCAGCAAGGCTCTGATGTTGGCAGTGGGGCTGTTCTCCAGTAAGCATTCATAGGCAACCACTTCAGTTCACTTGAAAAAGCAAGCACCCTGTTGCTAACATACTGGTTTGTTTGTTTGTTTGTTTTGTTTTATTCTTTGGGGGGATCATGGATTCTGAGAAATACTTACAAAAATCTATGGTTCCCCTTTCTAGAAAAGTACATATCTGTTCATACACACATAATTGTGGATGCAATTTCAGGGTGTATGTGGAAACTTGCAACTCATTTTATTAACTCCCTGAAGAATCTCCTTGCTAATGAGCCCATTCTGGTTCACCTAAATTGGATCTACCTCATCTTTCCTCACTACTCATCTCCTCCCAACCCCCAAGGTTGACAGGACAAAGCCCTTATATTGCTTTACTTTTTTCAAGTTCCTAAGCCTCAGCTAAAAGCGCCCAGGTGGTACAGTGGTAAACACTCGGCTGCTAACCCACCAGCCTCTCCTCGGGAGAAAGATGTGGCAGTCTGCTTCCATAAAGATTACAGCCTTGGAAACCTATGGGGCAGTTCTACTCTGTCATACAGGGTCGCTAAGAGTCAGAATCGACCCAGGCAGCACACAACAACAACAAGCCTCAACAATTTCTTTGTACTATGTGCAAAAAAACTGATTTCCTTCTCTGCTTCCCCCTCCCGCCCACACACATTCACACCTTGTTTGTAACTGTTGTCATTGTGTGTCATCAAGTCCAGTCCAACTCATAGTGACCCTATAGGACAGAGTAGAACTGCTCCATAGGGTTTCCTAAGCTATAATCTTTATGGGAACAGATCCCAGGTCTTTTCTCCCGAGGAGCAGCTGATGGGTTCAAACCGATGATCTTTCAATTAGCAACCAAGGGCTTAACCATTGTGCCATCAGGGCGCCTTTGTTTGTAACTAGGGAGAAAAAAATCAGAAGAATATTTGGAACCCACAAGATATCCTTTAAGAAAATTATGATCATAGTCAAGTACACTGTAAACAGTGGTTCACACTACCAACACCATGTTGTTTCTTAAACGCTTACAACGTGTGCAATACTGATTTCACCCAGTGATTAACAATGAAGAGTCACTGCTTTTGAGCTAGAATGTAGAAAGAGCTTTGTTTGTGGCGTCCTCTTTAGCCTGAGGAAGTGAAAGGGCCTGTCAGGCCCATAGCTTTGAGGCCTGTGCAACTGTGAAGAGCCTGCTATTATGATAAGGGACTGTCTTCTTTTCTTGTTCTTTGAATGGAAAGCTAAAGCTGACGCTTGACATTGTGAAACTCCTCCATGCAAACATCCCCCCACGTTCCAAACCTAAACTTTGTACCTTTTAGAGAAGATTACAATTGAATAAACCTTAGACTTAAAAACATTGGCTCCTGTCTCTTAATTTCTACATTTTTTTCCCGTTTCTGTTTTTAGAGTTCTCGCCATTTGATGGGTGTCCAGCAACCAGAAAGACAATATCTGGTTGAGTATAAACAAAGAAAATGATGCTTGCTGGGCCTCAGGAGGGCCAGGGCCTCCGGGAGGAGTGACTGCCACTCGTCTACCATATCCGCTAACCTGGCAGCCAGCGCACCTAGACCTGAGCTCTGCTGCAGCATGCCTCTTAACTTTGTCTTAGAATTTAGTTCAAGAAAGTGTTCGAATGGTACATGTGTTTGGTATCTTAAGAGTGGACCAAAGAATCTGACATCACCCTCACTGTTACAGAAACCTGAATACATGGTTTACAGAAAAATGTTTACATGACCAAAAAACAACAATAAAAAAAGGCATTTCTTAAGAAATTAGAATTTGGTTTTCATGTATAACTGGATTAAAGCTTTAAATAAAAATAATATCATTTGAATGAAAATCTTAGTGCATTAAATTCACTGTGAAAGCAGCATACTTAAGTTTCTATTCTGGAAAGAACTGTCTTAAACTCTAAAAAAAATTAAGTAATGATTTCTGGAAATTTTCTATTTTTCTTAATATGATTCCTAACTAGCACTTGGAATTCTTAAATTCTGTTAATGTAATTCTTAATTGTAAACATGTCTAATGCTAAACGTTTGAATAAAATGATAAATTTCTAAGTCCTATGAGGATAAGGATCATGTCTTACGCTCATTTCTACATTCCACTGTACCTGAGACAGCACCTTCTCTGCAGACGATATTCCGTAAATACATGTTGATTAATGTATTGATTTGCATTTGTTGTAGAGAAAACAACTCTCACCAAAGCCTTCTGCAACAAAGAGAATTTTATTGTGACATATCAGGAAACAAAGATGGGAAACTGGCTGCAAGCACTCAGGTTATAAACAGACCCAAATCCAAAGAAGTACAATCTATAAGTGTTTTTGATACAATTTTGACAGGTGCTGATTCATTATGAGTAAATTACTTACGGACTATGATTGGTTAAAGTGAAGACAAAGAACTAAGATCATGACTGGGTGACCTTTTCTTGTTTCTCTTTTCGAACAATTTGTTCTCTTGGCTCAGGAGTCCTCGGTCTGTCATATGATGGTTGTTTTTTATTTGTTGTGTGGACTACGTATGATATTGGGTAGATCTTTAACTCATTTCCTGGGGTGAATTGTTATTTAGTTGTGGTACCCACGTCCACTGTCCATTGACCTGGTTAGAGCACTCTGTCCCACTCCTTTGATGTAGTTACTTATTGTTCTAAGCTTTTCCGAGTCTGACAAACATGTTGGCCTTTTGTGGTCATGGCCTGCTGTGGTTAGGCTAATCCTTTATCACATTTTAATCATGATGAAAGAATCTTTTGACTCAAAGTGTTTGCACTTATAGTTTGACAGAGATAATATTTTGCTAATGCATAGAAACACAAATGTAATTATATGTCAAGGCAAAAACTACATTTTGAATCTATTACTAAAAACTTTAAGACTGAAATATTTACCATGAAATACAGAAAAGAAATCCTCTCATGTTCAAGGGAAACATATGACACTAATAACAGAGTGAACAGTGATGACATGAAATGTCCTGTAATATTCAGTCAAATGCTGCTTGCCTCCTTTATGTCACAATAAGTAAGCTTTGTAGGGCACGTGGTTGTCTGTGGCTTGTTTGCTCCTCTGTGCTCAATTACCCCATGGGGTTGATAATGATTGCTTAGTCATCTATTTCCTACCAAAGAGCAGATAACTCCCTAGGAGAACATTAAGTACTTTGGGGTGCATTAACTCTTCCAGACTAATGTAATGATTTTGAAGCTTAGCTAGAAGCTTGTAGCTTAGCTTAGCAGGCTTAGGGGTCTACAGACTCAAGGGTCTAAAGAAAGCAGTTTAGAAGTCCACAACAGCCCTGAGAGTTGCAGACCACAACCTGGACAAAAACATTGCCACTGAGTTGATTCCAACTCATAGCGACCCTATGGAACAGAGTAGAACTGCCCCATAGTGTTTCCAAGGAGTGGCTGGTGTATTCAAACTGTAGCCTTTTGGTTAGCAGCCGTAGCTCTTAACCACTGCGGCACCAGGGCTCCACAACCTGGCAGGTTCTGCTAAATATAGCAGGTGTGTTCTTAAGGATGAGTGTCCAGTCAAACAGCTGAGGCCCACAGTGAAGCACTGTATTTGCATATAATACCCACTTCAGCTAAATTTGCCGGCACTCCAGGCTAGTGGAGCTCACTGAGGAGAGAATGAAGAGTCAGAAACTTGACCTTAGTTGTTTGTCTTCTTATTCTTACTTAAGACTGAATGTTAGCTGACAAGTTTTGCACTTTAAAAATGAATGCAGACACAGGAGGTTGGCTAACCTTTGAAATAATGAAGGGTAAGAGGAATATACTGAAACTTTTTTCTTGAAGTTTCCATATTTCTTTTTTTTCCTAGCTGGGGATTTCATATTTATGTTTATATTTATATAGTCAAATTACAGAATACATTCTCATGTATTAACCTGGGTTTTTTCTAAAAGCAGAACCTGAGAAAAGGACTTGTGTTCCTCCAGGATAGTTTATTTGGGAGGTGCCCCCAGACAGGAGAAGTGAGGGAGCAGGGACAGAATAAGCCAGTATTAGGGTTGGGTTATCAAGGTAGATGTTGTGGAGCATTTATCAGCTGGCTCCTGTATTCCATTGATTGATGATTACCCATGGAAACATGAACGCTGCACTTCCAAGCTTTCTCTCTGTGTGGACTGAGCAAGTTCTTATGATGTCAGAGGAGTTCTAGGGCAGTCAACACTGAGGTGAGTCTGAGCTTGCACAGAATTGTTCACTGCAGCTGAAATCAGGCTTGGACTAAGAGAATGTGATGTGGGGGTACCAGAGGCATTCGACACCCTCCAGTCCTTCCTTGTACCACTCAAATCTGCTTATGCTCCACATTAAGTCAAATCATTACCACGTCTTCAAAGTGGTGGGTTGCAATCTCTACTAAAGACCTAGGATGCAAAGATTAGTTTAAAAAGAGAGATAGTCTCCACTGCTACAACTGGTTCTGAAGCTGTAATGAATATTCATCATCTCACTCCACCACCCTTTCTAGATTTCCCTCACCCTCAGGCAGCACTCAGACTGGTCTAGACTGCTTTCCTGGTGAGACCACATCTTTGAGGGATCTGAGTCCTTAATTGTCTTTTGTCACATTATCACCAGACAGGGAAGTACAAAGAGGTGCCCTAGTGAATGGTCTTGGTTTTAGACACAGACCTCCCTCTCTCCATGTGTAGCAGCAACTTTATCTCCTTAGCATAATTGAGGTCAGTTTCTTCTGTGAGAGTAGTAATTCCCTTCTTTGCTGGTCTACCAGCATGAGGAGCCCAAAAAGACTAGGTGGCAGTTGTAGCTTCAGTTTCAGTAGAAACTTCACTGTGTCACCCACTGGAAGCATCCCCTGGTCCTATGGGAACCAGGACCTCTAATCCAGCAGAGCCTAGGGTTTCAGGTAAAGGAAGCACGCATTCCTCAAGTGGTTCATTAGAAGTAATTGAGAGAAAGTTCAATCCTATTTCAACCCCTTTGTTCCCAGATCCATGTATTCTAGCTAGTGGGGACATAACACCATATATGGGCCATTAGATTAGATAGATTGGATACATATAATGCACTGGATACATATAGTGCAGGACCCCAACCTCACAAGGTGTCATCCCTAAAATAGCACCTTAGCTGCTTCCAGATATATGATAATATCAAAGAATCTCTTATTCATGGCCCATCATTAGATTTCTTTGCCGTAAAGTAGGTCTTGTGTTCAGAGGTGATGTTATGAGAGAGCCCATGTTGGTATAGCAGGCGTTTTGTAAAACCTCTGATGGTGCTTCTGACATAGGTACTGCAGGCAGGAAAGGCAAAGAAAATAGGTGTCAATTTCAGGAAGCATAAATTGCTGCCCTCTCCCCTTGAGAGACGGTATCATATTAAGGGCTCAGCATTATTCTCTGCTCCTGGCAATCAAGACATTGAGCGGTGGCAGTAGTTAGATCAGCCTTGGTACAAGTAGGATCTCCATCTTTTCAACCATAGCTATACCATTCATGGGTATATTGAGTAAGCAGTTGAGTGGCAGAAGAAAGAGGCAGGTTGACTGATAAGGTAAATCATCCTGTCCACCTGATTGTTGAGAGCATTCCTTGCAGTAGATGCTCTCTGCTGGGCAGAGAACCAGAATATGAACTGAGCTAATAACTACTGCAGTTTTGTGGTTGAATTCTCCAGGAACTTTCATCAGCTGAAGTATTGGTGGAAAAGTTGGATTCATGCAAATTGGGAATTTGTCCATCAGATGAATGGGGGCAAGAGAGGTAAGCGTGGTTGAAGATAAACCATGGAGTATCAGGTAGTTAGGGAAGAAAGTGGAAGCAAAAGAAATAGTTGGTTGAGGGACTAGATTCCCTATGAGGTTGAAAAATAAGTGTAGTGGGAGTAAAAGGGATAACTGGAAGGGTAGAATGTTGTGGCTAGAGGGTAGATTCTAAATTTCACATTTCGGAGGACAAGCACTTAGAGGTGGGATGACCAAGTTCAAGTGTGAGCATGGGAGGGGTGGATAAAGTGGTGAGTAGGTGAAGAAAATGGAATTATGAGTGTAGTTCTGATCATATTTTAAAACAAATATAGGATCACCTATACGCAGGACATCTTTGTGGAGGTAGCCACTGTGACACTTACTTGTCATGGTAAAAGATAATCTTCCTTTTCCTTGCTCAAAGAAGAGAAATAGGCACAGATTATAATTTTTTACTCAGCAACCTGAAGCAGAAAAGAGTTCATGTATTTACTGACAGAATTGCAGAACTAAATGGTGGTACCATTGGAAACTTATAATTAAAGCCAGAAATAGGGAGAAGAGGCCATTAAAACTTAAATTAGGAATTTACCTGCCAAAATGTTGTGTAAGCATTAGGGGCTTCCATTGGTTATTTCATTTGTTATTGTTGTTATTGTGTGCAGTCAAGTTGATTTCAACTCATAGCAACCCTATATGATAGAGTAGAACTTCCCCTTAGGGTTTCCTAGGCTGTAATCTTTACAGGAGCAGATATATTCATTTAGAGGAAAGTTTATTTTTTTTTTTAAATTAAACTTTAGATGAAGGTTTACAGAACAAACTTCTCATTAAACAATTAGTACACATATTGTTTTGTGACATTCGTCACCAACCCCACGACATGTCAACACTCTCCCTTCTCAACCTTGGGTTCCTTATTACCAGCTTTCTTGTCCCCTCCTGCCTTCTAGTCCTTGCCGCTGGGCTGGTGTGTGCCTTTAGTCTTATATTGTTCTATGGGCCTGTCTAATCTTTGGCTGAAGGGTGAACCTCAGGAGTGACTTAATTACTGAGTTAAAATGGTGTCCAGGGGCCATACTCTTGGGGTTTCTCCAGTCTCTGTCAAGCCAGTAAGTCTGGTCTTTTTTTTTTGTGAGTTAGAATTTTGTTCTATATTTTTCTCCAGCACTGTCTGGGACCCTCTATTGTGATCCCTGTCAGAGCAGTCGGTGGTGGTAGCCAGGCACCATCTAGTTGTGCTGAACTCAGTCTGGCGGAGGCTGTGGTAGTTGTGGTCCATTAGTCCTCTGGACTAATCTTTCCGTTGTGTCTTTGGTTTTCATCAATCTCCCTTGCTCCTGATGGGGTGAGACCAGTGGAGTATCTTAGATGACCGCTCATAAGCTTTTAAGACTCCAGACGCTACTCACCAAAGTAGAATGTAGAACATTTTCTTTACAAACTGTGTTATGTCAGTTGAGCTAGATGTACCCTAGACCATGGTCCCCACAGCCCTCAGCCCAGTAATTCAGTCCCTTAGGGAATTTGGATGTGTCTATGGAGCTTCTGTGATCTTAGAGATAAGTTTTTAAAGTGAAAAAAGACAGTAATCTTCCATGATCACTTAACTTTCTAAATGGAGCTCTGACTAAGAATTTTGCTCTGATAGAGAGCTCTTAAGGAGCACTGGTGGCACAACGGTTAAGCACTTGGCCACTAACCAAAAAGTTGGCAGTTCGAACTCAATCAGCAGCTCTGTGGAAGAAAGACCTGGCAATTTGCTACCATAAAGATTACAGACCAGAAAACCCTATGGGGCAGTTCTCCTCTGACACATGGGGTCTCTATGAGTCAAAAATCAACTTGAAGTCACCTGACAACAACAGAGAACTCTTGATAGCACTCGCAAATAAGGTGCAGGTGAGTCTTCTGCTACCCGACCCCTACACCTTTCAATGAAGTAGCACTCAACCTGTGGTTGTCTCACGTGAGCATCCAGACTGGGAGTAGATCGTGACACTTAGCTCTCATCAGTATCCTTTTGTTTTAAAAACTTAGAACAAATGTCTTCATCTTTCTCCGTTAATGTTGGGTTTGAGTATTTCAAATTAACTTGCTAGAAGTTTGCTAATGTTAGTTTTAAAATCTTATTTTTTGATATTTTAATAAATGGCCATTAGTAGTTACTGACAAGGGTGGAAATTGTATTAACTATTTATTTTCTTAACAAAATGTATATTACTTTCTTGAAAACAATAATACGAGCTTTTATCTTTTGAGCAATTACTATGTGCCAGGTGCTTTGCTTACCCCATGTCACGTACCCCCTTATTTAATTCTGACAATAATCCAATGAGTTAGGCGTGGTTCTGTTCCTATTTTACACATGAGCCCTGATGGCACAGTGGTTAAAGCAATTGACTGCTAACTGAAAGGTCAGAGGTTCGAAACCACCGGTGGCTCCAAGGGAAAAAGGTGTGACACTCTGCTTTCATAGAGATTTACAGCCTTGGAAACCCCATGAGGGTCCCTATGAGTCAAATGGGAGTCCCTAGGTAGTGGAAATGGTTAACATGCTCAGCTGCTAACTGAAGAGGCTTGAGTCCACCCAGAGTTGCCTCGGAAGAAAGGCCTGGTGATCTCCTTTTAAAAATTCAAACATTCACTGAAAACCTTATGGAGCACAGTTCTATTCTAACACACACGAGGTCACCACAGTAGGGGTTGCCATGAGTCGGAGTCGATTCAAGGGCAATTTTTTTTTTAATTTTACAAATGAGAATACCAGCGTTAAAAGAGGCCGAGTGATGTACCTGAGGTCACACAACTACTTAGTGGCAAAGGCAGGGTTTGAACTCAGTAAGTGTAGCTCTAGGACATATCTTCATAACACTCAACAGCACTGCGTCCTTCTTGAAGAGAAAAATGTTATCTACAAGAGGCAGCACCATTGACCTTGTGGTCACCATAATCCACACTTGTGGTTCTCTCAACTCTTAGGGGAAAAAGTGGTGAATTTGCTGTCTAGCCTATATTAGAAAGGGAAGTGGAAAAGAAGTTCTGTTGTGTGTCTCAGTTCCCTTCCTTCTCAGCTTCCTTCTCCAGACCACATTCCTTCCCTGGTGCGAACTGTGCAATCAACTGGCAAAGAACCAGACCTAGCAGATGTGGGAGAGGGCCATTCACCGTTTTAAGAAACTGATATACAAAACTTTTTAGTAAGGACATAAAAATGCAAATATTGAACAAAGATTTAATTTCTAGTTATGAATTATAGCATGAATTACCTATTAACAGCAGTTGGTATCATTTTGGAGCAGTGTTCTACCTTGTTCCTTCACAACAACAGCCCTGGTCATTAGAGACCCAATTAGCCATAGGGTAGGGAAGATTCATGGGTTTTCTCTTCTGGAGAAGACAGGGACTAGCTAGATATCGAATAACCTTAGTTTAAGCTCTGTTTTCAGGTGACTTGGAGTTTGGGCAAAATTTATAATAAAGGGAAATAGGGCCTAGAGGAGGGGTGTGGTGTTTGCTTCACATATTACATCAACTTTTCTTTGATTGATTTGTTGTTGTGAAAGATAGACATATTTATAAGCATAATTAGAGATGTTGGTCTAACACCCTGACTTCACTGCTTAAGAAGAGAGCATTCAGTTGGGAAAATGTCTTGCTGCATGTCCTTGGAGGACGTTCAGTGACAAGTGAAGACAACCCTCTGGGTGAGATGGTTTAAATGAATGATTCCTTGAGGCAGAAAAATGAAACAGGTGAGTCGATTTTCAACATCTTTTGGCAGCAAAATTTTTCTTTCCACAATAAGCTAATTTATAGATTCCCTAATAAAAAGGCAGTCAAAGCTGATAAAAATCCAGATAGCAGATTTCATTTTCATCATTTAGTTGACTATACTTCATTGTTTACAGAACCCACTACACACCTCTGCAGAGCCCTAGAAGCCAAAGAAGCACATTTGGAAAGACCCTGGACTAGATAAACTGTGTGGCAGAGATATTTACTGTCCTCTGAATGGGAGTAGACCACAACACCCAGCGACACTCACAGGCGCTTCTCCACATTTCCCAGAGCCTTGGCAGTTAGGCTGGATCATGTGACTAGTGTTGGCCAATGGGCTGTAAGTAGAAGAGATGAGTGTCAAGTCTAAGCTGAAACGTGGACATATGGATATAAATTGTCCTTATTCACCTCTTCCTCCGGTGTTGTGACTGGGCAGCTATCACCAATGAGAAGGCAGAGCTTCCATCAGCCTGGATCTCTCAGTATCGGTGCAGAGCAGAGTCCCTGACACCACCCCAGCCTCCCCGCTGTAACCTGCACTAGGCATGAAGCATGCGAAAGAAACACTGATGTTTGTTCCAACAGCATAACCTAGCCTACCTGAACAATCTCTGAAGTGGAATTCTCTGATTCCTGTTCTTTTTTACCTTTAGTTCTCTTTTCTCTAATCCGACTTCACTTAGAGAAATACACATATGCGTGCTGCACACCAGCTCAAGAGTATCAGTATGATTATACTAAAATGGTTTTATGGATATGCTATGCAATAACCTTTTTTAAAGGCATAACACAGCATTGCTATCAACATTATATGGTGATAGTTATTATACTTTACTTGCTGAGCAATTGGTTTATTAACTAGAAAAGAATTCCCACACAAAATAATTTCCAGGTGAGTCAAATAAGTTACTAACTCATACAGGAAGCATTCAACAACAACAAACACTATTTATTGAGCACTTACTGTACTAGGCATTGAGCTTTTAAGTACAGCCAGTAGAACATAGAGCTTCAGAATAGACACTTTGCTACCCACTAACTTGCATCCAAAATCCAACTCTGTCACTTTCTGATGCTGTGACCTTTTGCAAGTTACTATATTCAACCTCCTGAAGCCTTGGGACTATAATGAGATTAATAAGGCACACTTTTCAGGGTTGCAGTATGGCTTAAGGTAGGACTCTAACACAGTACCCACCCGTTGCCATCAAGTCAATTCCGACTCATAGAGACCCTATAGGACAGAGTAGAACTGCCCTATAGGGTTTCCAAGGAGCAGCTGGTGGATTGGAACTGCTAACCTTTTGGTTATTAGCTGTAGTTCTTAACCACTACACCACCAGGGCTGGTAAATGTAAAACAAATGCAGACTTTGTTATCTGATGACTTTAACCAAATCAATCATCAAATTGAAATTTTGTTTCTGTTTAATAAAAAAAAAATATCTTGTTGCTTGTTGGTATTAGATCACTAATCAATTTCTTATGCAAAAGTATTAGATTAAGGAGAATATTCAGTTCTATTTGAATATATTACAGAATGGAAGACTTTGTCCTGCATGATAATCAGCAACATTTTTTAAATACTCTCTCTTCATTTAATCACTTCAGTGTGAAATAAGTCTGTCTTAAAGCCAACAAAGTGATTCATTCTTTCCCTCTAAACCTTTTAACTGGCCACTGTGTATTTTATTAATCTGAGTCACGGAATGCATAAAACATCTTCCATCAAGTCTAATGCAGTGTTCCTTGTTCTATTTATTAACATACGAGACTAACCGTGTGAGAACTAATTTCAGAGAGCTTATTTTCCTCTACCTTTAAAAGAAAATAACCATTCCTGCTGGTGTTTAAGCCTCTCTGTGGGTGGGAATAGGAAGTAGGAAGGCAACTGTAGTATAACAGAAAAAAATATATTTATATTATTGGAAGACTCAAATTCAAATTCTAGCTTGGCCATTTTGCTCCATATATAATAGTGGGCCAATCACATTATTTCTCTGCACCTCCATTTCTTCACATGTTAAATGGGCATGATACAATCTTAACTCAAAAGGCTATTGTGTGGGACAACTAGCTATCCACATGCCAAAGAATATACATAAGGGATGGAGAGGAGAAGAGAGAGGGAGAGGGAAAGGGATATACACAATATACAAAAATTAAATCGAAAGAGATCACAGACCTAAATGTAAGATCTACAACTACAAAATTCTTGGAAGAAAATATAGCTGTATATCTTTGTTACCTTGGATTAGGCAATGGTTTCTTATATATAACACCAACACTACAAGCAACAAAGAAAAAATTGATAAACTGGGTATCATCAAAAACTTTTGTGCTGCAGAGGACACCATCAAGAAAGTGAATTAACAAACACAGCATAGGAGAAAAATTTGCAAATCATGTATCTGATAAAGGACTTGTATCTAGACTATATAAAGAATAACTCAGTAACAACAGAACAAATACCCCAATTAAAAAATGGGCAAAAGATTTGAACAGGTATTTCTCCAAAGAAGATCTACAAATGGCCAGTAAGCACATGAGAAGATATAATTAGCCATCAGGGAAATGTAAATCAAATAAAAATGAGATACCGTTTCACACCACACCCATTTGAATGGTTATAATAATAATAATAAAACCTAAAACATAATAACAAGAGTTGTGGAGAAATTAGAAACGTTATACACTGCTGGTGGGAGTGTAAAATCATACAGCTGCTTTGGAAAACAATCTGGCAGTTCCTCAAATGGTTAAACATAGAGTTACCATATGATCCAGCCATTCCACTCCTGGATATACATCCAAGAGAAATGAAAACATATGTCTACATAAAAATTGTACACAAATGTTTATAGCAGCATTATTCATAATAATTAAAAAGTAAAAACAACCCAAATATCCATCACCTGATCAATGGATAAACAAAATGTGGTATATCCATGCAATGGAATATTATTCAGCAATAAAAAGAACTGAAGTAGTGATACAAGCAACAACGTTGGTGAACCTTGAAATCATTATGCAAAGTGAAAGAAGCCAGACACAAAGATCATGTATTATATGATTCCATTTATATGATATGTTCAGAAAATGAAAATCTGCAAAGACAGAAAGTATATATGGTGGCTACCTAGAGCTGGAAGGGGAAGAGAGATGGTGAAGTTGGGGGTGACAGCTAAGGAGTGTGAGACTTGGGGGGCAAAGAAAATGTTCTAAAATTGATTGTGGTGATGGTTGCACAACTCTGTGAATATACTGAAAGATTTTGAAGCATACACTTTAAGTGGGTAAATTGTATGGTATGTGAGTTAGATATCAATATAACTGTTTAAAAAAGGCTTTTGTGAGGGATAAGGAATGTGGTAGTATGACTCTTAGAACACAAAGCAGATATGCAAAACATACAAATTTATATTCTCTGAAGCCTCACAATTCCTGATTCTGAGGTCCTGTTCTTTGGGCCAGCTGGACATTCTAAACAAATAATTCCCGGGGGCTCCTCTCTCTCCCAGCTTCACCACAGATTTTGGGATGTTGCCTGGTTGCTAGAAAAAGGGAGACATGCCTCTGTTTACCACTGTTTCAAGTCAGCCATTGGCAGCATTTTTGTCCATTGAAGTGCCATGACTCCCTGTAGTTTCTGTACCTCCCTCAGCTTGGCTAGGAACCCTGGACCTGTGTTCCCTTCTGCCCAGACTTCCTGGGTCTCACATCTCCACCCGACACTTCAAGGGCTTAGGCCGCCTGGGCTCAGCCCTCTCCTGCCCTGTCAGTCTCTTGGAACCTCTTCTAGTCTAGAGAGAACATCTCTCTACCCTCTGCTTCTCCAAGCTCTACTGACATACCTGAAATCCAAATCTTGTTCTTTAAAGAGTTGACCTGTGCAGCTCATAAAATCCACAGCCTACCTAAATTGTATGGGCAGATACAGCTTAAACTTAAAATCCATCCAAGAAGTTATGAGCAGTGGTGTTACTAGGAGAGTGCAGGGGATTCAGACGGCACCAGGTAACACTGTCAGAGGGGGTGACACCAAAATGACTATCTATAAAATTTTTGTGCAGTGTTTCAGCAGAATTTATTATTTTTTTAATAAAAATACCCCCGTAGTTAGTTATAACAACAAAAACATTTTTTTGTAAGCCCAGCTTACATGTATCAATATACCTACAAGGCTAAAAATCTCTGCTAATGTACTTTTTGAACCTTCTAATGCCCTCCAGTGAGAGTTGTCAATATTAGCCAATTACAATGACCTTCAAATAGCGCGGTTTCGTCTGCATGCGCTACAAGCACGTACTGTTGTTTTCGTTGCTGCCAGTGTTTTTATAGTCGCAGATTTTGTCAAATGTTCTGGTGTTTTAGCTACAATATTGTGGTAATTAGTATTTGTGAACTCATATCAATAACTTTTTTGAGAATGAACTAGTAACTAAAGGAAAAGAAGGAGTGGTGTATGGGAATTTTGATTTATGAGTAACAGTACAAAAAACATTACTAAAGATTCTGTATGGTCTGGCACAGGAGGAGGTCCGTGGGGGTGGGAGGTGACACCATGAGTAACTGCACTGGGTGACACCAAACCTAATGACACCACAGGTGATGAGAAATAGTTAACTTTCTAATACAGCAACGGAAAGAATAAACAGAACAATTAAATCGCTCTATTAGGCATTATGAAGGTTTTTATATCTTGATATAGTGACAATATAAGTTAAAAATAACAATGATAATAAGTCAATGCTAATAACAATAATAGCCTGGGTGGTACAAACAGTGTGTGCTTGACTTCTAACCAAAAGTTTGCTGGTTGAAACCCACCCAGCAGTGCCATAGAAGAAAGGCCTAGTGATTTGCTTCCTTGAAGATTACAGCCAAGAAAACCCTATGGAACAGTTCAACTCTGTAACACAAGGCGTCTCCACGAGTCAGAAGCAACTGGACGGCAATGGGTTTTATTGATTGTTACTATGTGTTTGGCATTGTGTAAGCACTTTCTATGCTTTACCTTCTTTCAAGAACAAAAAGAACCATACTCAATAAGGAAATATTGATTTTGGTCCTCATTTCCAAGAAATGTGAAAAACTGATTCACAAAGTAAGCTTCTTGACATTCTTAACAATAGCTTGCTGAGTGACTTCAGGAAAGAACCATGTGTTGCTTGCTTTACAGTTGCCTGCACTGGCGGAAATAGGGGGTGGAATTTTATTTCTTCAATCCATTTCCCCACTAGGGAAAATGGAAGCACAGTTCACACTAAGGAAAAAGAGCTGCAGGGTAATGTTTGTCTTTGCAACACTCAAAAGACAGCAGCCACTCTGTTAACAGAGCCCAGGATAAAGATTGGAGGCCTTCCCCCTGGACTGAATAGTGGGGTTTATAGGGGAAAGCTCTAAAACTGAGTCCCTGTTACACAGCTAAGTCTCAGTTTTCTCATCTGTAAAATAAGAAGGTTGGACTAGAGAACTATAAAGTCCTTCCACCCCACGCCCCCCATCTCACATTCGGCAATTGCTGTACACACATGAATCTGTGAGGTAATTAAGTCCCAGCTCTACGCTTTTCTGAGTCTTTTGTAGTGAGAAGGATACATGGTGAGGCAGCATGAAACAGCGGAAAGAACACAGCATTTGGAATCAAACGCCTCCATCTGAATTCTGGCCCAGCCACTTACTAGCTCCATTCCTACTACTTGACCTCTCTTAGCCTCAGTTTTCTAACCTTGTTGCTGTTGTGTGCCGTCAAGTTGATTATGGTTCATAGCAACCCTATAGGACAGAGTAGAGCTGCCCGATAGGGTTTCCTAGGCAGTAATCTTTACGGGAGCAGATCTCCAGGTCTTTTCTCATGCTGAGTGGCTGGTGGATTTGAACCAATGACATTTTGGTTAGAAGCTGAGTGCTTAACCATTGCATCACCAGGGCTTCTTTAAACTGAAAAACCAGCTTCTGTTGAGTCAATTCTGACTCATGACAACCTCATGTGTGTCAGAGTAGAATTGTGCTCCATTGGGTCTTCAATGGCTGATTTTTCAGAAATAGATCACCAGACCTTTCTGCCAAAGTGCCTCTGGGTGGACTGCAACCTTCAACCTTTCGGTTAGCAGCTGAGCATGTTAACCGTTTGCACCACCCAGAGACTCCTTCTAACCTATAAAACAGGAATAATAATGCCTGCTACCACACCTTTGAGTTTAGATGGAATCCTTCATGAACTTTGTTGCTTATCAAGTGTCATACAGATATGAAACACAACCATGATTAAAAACATTTCTGTATCAACTTTCCCTCTTAAATTTCCCTACAAATTGAAGTCAATACTCACTGTGGCTCTCAGCACTGTTAGACCTAGGAAACTCTAAGCTGTCACTTGTTATGAAACCCAGTTGTGTTTCTGTAAGCCCTGCCACTTTGCTTGTCCTGCAGGAGGTCTCGGCTGTGAGCATCCTGACACACACTTGCAGTTTTAAATGAACCAGCCTCTTCCCTGACACCAGGTCAGCTTGCTGTGAATAACTTTAATTCTTCTCTAACTAAATTTATAGAAGTCTCTGCCCCCTCTACTTTCTGTTGTCGAACAGGCCACAATGAATCCTAGAGCTGATTTTTCCATGAACATGTTCTTTTTTTGGGAGGTGGAGACCAACACTAAACATAAAAATTGTCTGGTTCCCAGGCTGCATTTTCAGCATTCTTTTTCCATGCTGTGTTAATTTGTCATTTGACCAAAAGGAAAAACAAGTGGAAAATAAAATACAAATACAGCAACATCTCCAATATCTCCCATCAATCAGGATCTGAAATATAAATGGACTAAGATTCATAAGTGTTTCTAGGTGAGCCCCAAAAGGATAATCCAATTTGGAAGACTCTACCTATTTAGATTTTGCTAAACTCTTTCTAGATCTTAGTATGTCATTCACGGTTGCTTCATGGAAAGCCAGAGATTGTCTTTGAGGAATTCATTCATTTGTTTGTTTATTCCTTCCTTTATTCATTCAACATTTACAATGAACCAAGAGAGTACCAGGCACTAGGGGGAAAAAAAAAAAAAGACAAGTACACCTTGCCCTCAAGGAGAAGTTAGACTATATCCCTCCCAAGAACCCTTCTAACATTGTGTACCTATTACTTCTCTATGAGGTTTTTGTTATTGTTAGTTGCTGTCTAGTCAGCTCTGACTCATGGCAACCTTATCTATAACAAAACAAAACATTGCCCAGTCCTGTCCCATCATCACGCTCGTTGGTATGTTTGAGTCTATTGTGGCTATTGGGTCAATCCATCTCAGTGAGGGTTTCCCTCATTTTCACTGATGCTCTACTTTACCAAACATGATGTCCTTTGCTAGCAGTTGGTCTTTCCAGATGACATGTTCAAAGTAAGTGAGCCACAATCTCACCATCCTCTCTTTTAAGGAGAAATGGGTACTATTATTATTTCTATTTTGTAAATGAGGAAACTGAGTCAGAAAGAGGTTGAGTAACTTGCCTAAAGTCAAACAGCTAGTAGGTGGAATATCCAGGATTCAATCCAAGCATTGTGACTCCAGAATTCATGCACTTAACCCTTGTCTTTACTGCTCCTTCAACAGTCATTGTCAGCACTTTACCCCAAATGAGTGAGTCATACAGAGATTTCATATACTACCTTGAAGCTTTTCAAATTCTCACATAACTAACCACTTAACAGGCAACCATCTCTTCCAGTAATTTATAAGCCCAACCATATCTAAGGCTTCTTAAATATTGTGTAACAGTGCTGTTCATCAGAAGAGCTATTCAGTGCATTTTAAATTTTTACTTTAAAAATCTGTTACCTCTAAATGTTTTCACAGTTCCTGTCAATGTCACTATTAGGAGGAATAACATAGTCAGAGGAAGGACACTTAAACAATAACAAAAGTATTCGCTTTGTTTAGCTTGTTAGCTATGTTACCAGAATGTTTCTGTGATTTCCCTCTGAAAATGTCTACTAAATTCCATTAACCTTCCATTAATTCACAGGTCAATCCTCAAAGCTGATGTTTACTCAGTAGATGGTTCAGGTAAATGCTACAGAATTTGGATGAACTTCCAATAAAATAAGTACCACTAGACCATAACTAGCATTTATAATGCTTGACAGTGTAGCTGAAAATAAAGTTCATTCAGCCTTACATACATTCTCCCAGGTAATTAGTTTCTATGAAATATTGTTCTCACTACCATATTCCAGTCTACTATTTGCTCTGCTTTTCAACAATCAGCCATTACACCCACCAACACACACGCATGCACACACACATTCCTGGGACTTTCTAAAATATGAGATGGGCACCCTTATCATAAGATTATATAAATAAATTTAAATACAGAAATTTATAGACAGTAATAGAGCACAAATATCATTAAACGTAATGGATGCCGGAATTTCTGCTCTTGTCAAAATTCAAGGCTGGCTGAAGAGCTGTATCACCCCTCAGTGGAGGGCATCCTATCCAGCTCTTGCAGAACCCAGAAGAGGTACTGAGGCATGATTTAGCCCATTTTAAAGTTGCTATCCATATCTCCTTTCGTCTTATAAAATCACAGGAGAAACCGCAGACTCTTTGCTTTGTATCTTTTCCCTTTTGCACAGTGCTACTTCCTTCTGTCTCTGACTTTCCTTTGCTGAATAAGGAGCCTTTTCTAATCTCCCTTGATATCGCCGAAAACTTGTTCACCAAATTAATTCCCTTTTACTCTTGGGCACACAGCAACATTACATTTCCGAGACTCCCTTGCAATTAGGTGTGGCCATGTGACTGAATTCTGACCAACAGAATGTGGGCAAAAGTGAGGGATGCTACTTTTAGGCCTGGCCTATTAAAAAAAACCTTTCATCTACCACTCTGCTTTCTTCCTCAGTCTGCCAGCAGGATGCAGGGATTCAGTGAATCACTCTGAGGCTCTACGATTGTTGTTTTTATTTTTACTCTTTCTGCTTCTGCTTCTTCCCCTCCTCCTCCCTACTCTTCCTTCTCATCTCCTTCTTTTCTTCTTCCTTATTAGTCTTTTCTTCTTCACTACTTACATGGTCACTTTTTCAATTCTTTGAAGGTCTGACAAATCTCAAGGGTTGTTTCAAAATACACTTTTTTTGGTATTAAAAACATATACTTATTTTATCAATTAGGATTATATTTGGCTGCATATAATGGAAAAACCCAAAATAACAGCAATGTAAACACTCAAAGGCTTATTATCTCACATTAAAGAAGTCAGAACTCCGTAGTCCAGAACTGGATTAACACCTTGTATCATCATCAGATGGAACCCTGGCGTCACAGTGGCTAAGCACTCAGTTGCTAACTGAAGCATCAGTGATTTGAACCCACCAGCCTCTCTGTGGGAGAAAAGACCTGGTGATCCACTCCTGTAAAGATTACAGCCTTAGAAACCCCATAGGGCAGTTCTACTCTGTCATATGGGGTCACTATGAGTTGGAATCAACTCGATGGCAATAGGATTCTCATCAGGGACTCAACTCCTGCTCTCCACTCCATCATTTGTAAACCACGACTTTGAACCCAGCTTGGGACCAGGGATGACTTTCTGAGAGAAGAGGCATTTTAGGTGAGAATTAACGGTAATAAGGAATCAACCAATTAAATAGTATTCCAGCTATCTGTCAGAGAAAACACAAGGCATTCAAGAAACAAAAATAAATTCTCTATGGCTGGAAATTCTAACAAAAGGGATGGAATGGTGTCATGTATTGAATTATGTCCCCCCAAAATATGCGTCAACTTGGCTAGGATCCTCTATTTTGTGATCTGATGTAATTATCCTATTATCTTCCATTTTGTGTGTTGTAAATCCTGACCTCTAGCTCACATACTTTGGACATGTTATCAGGAGGGACCAGTACCTGGAAAAGGACATCATGCTTGGTAAAGTTCAGGCTCAGTGAAAAAGAGGAAGACCCTCAATGAGATGGATTGACACAGTGTCTGCAACAATGGGCTCAAGCATAACAGTGATCATCAAGCATAACAATGATCATGAGGATAAGGCAGGACTGGGCAGTGTTTCGTTCTGTTGTACATGGGGTCGCACGAGTCAGAACCAACTAGATGGCACCTAACAACAACAGCATGTGTTAGTGAGGCAGAATTAGGGTGGACTGTATCTTGAGTCACCACTCTTCACCACCCTTACTCAACCCACGTCTTTGCTTGAGTCACACTTTTTATCTTACAAGAGATAAAAGGAGAGACAGGAGTGGAGTGCATCCTTTTGACCCAGGATCCCTGAACTGAGAACCTTCTAGAACCAGGAGACACACGGAGAGAACCATAACACCAGAGGTGGCAGTGTAAGATGGTGAGAATCAAGGGCAGAGAAACAGTGGCAGCAGAACCAGGATACCGTTGTCAGATGGCGCAGGAGCAGACTCATGGAGGGAGAGAGAGCTGAGTGCCTTCAGGCAGGATGCTTCCTGGTGGAGTAGGGTGCCTCTGGGCACTTATTGGAGGAGCTAAAGAGTTTTGTAACACTTGCTCGAGCAGGGAAGAGGCTAGGCTGGGTGGACGAGGGGCTGACGGCCAGAGAGAGGTCTGCCTGTGGACGTGGTTGAGAAGAGGCTGTCATGATTGACACGGACCTTTCTCCAGAAGCTGACAGAGAGAGAAAGATTTCCCCTAGAGCCGGTGCCCTGAATTCGGACTTCTAGCCTCCTAAACAGTGAGAAAATAAATTTATGTTTGTTAAAGCCATCCGCTTGTGGTATTTCTGTTATAGCAGCACTAGATAACTAAGACAGATGGTCAGCATAGTATGATGATATTGGAGAGGTAGGCCAACAGAGGCCACTTTATGAAGATCTTTATTAAGGGATGTTGGACTTTACCCAGAGCAGTAAGAGATGTGGTCATCTTTCCATTTTAGGACAATCATTTGGGCTGCAGGATAAAAGATGCTCACCGTGGTATTCTGAGCATGGCGTCTGGTGCTTAGTAACCTCACAAAAATTATTTGTTGAATGTAAACTAAATTAGATCCGAGCAGCCAAAATACATGCCAGTGCAATGCTCCAAAATGTGTCATCAGTCAGCAGCCCTTAATTAGAATCTTAGAGATTTAGTTCTGGAAAGACCTCAGTGATTATCTTCTCCAAGTGTCCTTTGGTTAATGAAGACCTGACCCACAGAAGGGCCAAGAGACCTGCCAAGGTCACACATCAAGTTAGTGGCAGAACTTGTACCACTGGAAAACAAGACAAATTCTGTAACTTGAACAATGGAACTCCAAGTGATTTATGGGATGTTTTCTAAATTTAATGTATTTTGAACTTGCCTTTATTCTCCTTATCTTCTTCTGTTCTCTGATTTCCTTCAGCTCCTTTGTTGGTTTTATCTTCCCTTTGCAGAATCCATGTAATGAAATGCAAGACTTTGTCTTATTCACTGAGAAGACAGTAGATGTCAGAAATACAGAAGTCACTACCTTTGAGGTGGTGCAGGCACTTGCTTACAGCCTTGACAGGATCTTTGAGAGGCAGTACAATGTGTTGCCCAGAGCTTGGAAAAGGAGCAAAAGTGCAAAAAATCAGAGAGAATTCACATGGTTACAAAATGAGACCCAAGAGTCCATTGTCTTAAGTCATTTTTTTTTTATGTTTCTAGATTTTTCCTCTATTAATAATTGTTAGACTATACTAATGTTACACACACACACACACACACACACAACCAGTAGGTGTGGTGGAAAAGGGTGTGGACATTGGTGTCAACCTACTGGGTTTATATTCAGGCACTGCCTATCTATTAATTGTCTTAGGCAAGCTATTTTCATAATCTAAATTTCCTCATGTGTTAAATGGAGGTAATGTCTCCAAACCAAATAGTGGTTGTCAGGATTAAACAAGGTAATATGCACAAATTTATGGCCCTTTTACTTTAAACAAATAACAACAAACTACAACAAAAACAAGTCATATGAAAATTCATGTTTACAAAATTAGGAAAATTAATTATTGAGAATTTGTTTTTTTAAAATAATAATTACAACATTAAAAAAATAAATCCTCCAAAGGAATGCAGAGTCTTACATAATTTTCAAAAAAATACAATGTGCAAGCAATTCAAGGAGTGAATCGATAGCTGCTTTACTCACTGTTGCATACAGAATCAGAATGGTTTTTGGCCTGTAGAAAGTGTTCAGCAAATATTTGTTGAGTGAACAAATGAATACATGAATACATTAATGAATGATACAAATTTAATTTATTCAAGATGTACTAGGCACTGATGTCTAGTGCCTAGCACACATCGAATAATAATGTTGAATAATATGTACTATGGGATATATAAATAAGATGTAACTTGCATGAAGCTCACTTTTTTAAGTGTAAAACATTAACAAGATTTCAGATAATGATAAGTGCTATGAGGAAAATTAAGCAGGATTATATGAAGAGGTTGATTCTAGAAAAGGGAAGCAGACAAAAAGAGTTGTCTGGATGGCCAGAAAAATTCTGAGTGATAAGGAAGAGTCAGTCATGGAAGACCTAGAGGCAGAGCACAGAGGGCAGAGGAAACAGCAAGCGTGGGAGTGAAAGGCAGAAAGAACATAATGAAGTCAAGCAAAATGTCCATTGTTTAAGGTGAGGTGCAGTTAAGTTGAAGGCTAATTTTCTTATCATTCGTTTCTTCAGCAAGCACTGTATTGAATTTATTTTTAATAGAGTTCCATTTAGTGCATTTTGGAAGTATTCTCTTTAATTATTTAGTCAGTCACAAGGTTCACAGTCATAGATACAACTCCCTTCCTGGATCCTGCAAAATTTGAAAACCCTGAGACTTTAAAGTCTACAAGGTATTAACTTGAAATTCTTGTATCAGGCAGTGTTTCAGTGGACATTGGATGGTCATAGATGTACTCCTCCAAAGAATGCTTGGCGTGGTCAAATACACTTGGGAACAACTCCATAAACATTAGTATACTGAAGTCTTGGAGAAGTCCTAAAGCAGAGTAGCATGTATTACATGTATCCCAATTTTTTAAGCTTATTTTAAATTTACTTTTTCCCTTTCTCTGTATACCTACTGTCATAGATTGAATTGTGTCCCCCCAAAATATCTGTCAACTTGGCTATGCCATGATTCCCAGTATTGTATCATTGTCTGCCATTTTGTCATCTGATGTGATTTCCCCATGTGTTGCAAATCCTATCACTATGATGTTGATGAGATGGATTATTGGCAGTTATATTGATAAGATATATAAGATTAGATAGTGTCTTAAGCCAATCTCTTTTGAGACATATAAGAGAGAAGCGAGCAGAGAGACATGGTGACCTCATACCACCAAGAAAGCAATGCCGGGAGCAAAGCGCGTCCTTTGGACCCTAGGTTCCCATGCTGAGAAGCTCCTTGACCTGAGGAAGATTGATGACAAGGACCTTCCTCCAGAGCCGATAGATAGAGATTTGCCCCTGGAGCTGGCGCCCTCAGTTTGGACTTCTAGCCTACTAGACTCTAAGAGAATAAACTTCTGTTTGTTAAAGCCATCCACTTGTGGTATTTCTGTTATAGCAGCAATAGATGACTAAGATACCTATTAACAAGAGAATACAGTTTGGGAGACACAGTTATTGTGTGTAAAATGAAGCTTTGGCACAAAGAGAAAAGGAGGAAATAATCCTTTACCATAAGCCTTGCAATTTCAAAAACAGGGATACTTCTACAGCTTACTAGAAACTTAAAATGAGCTCTATATACCATATTTGCATGCATTACGTTGACTAAATGTACTTCACTGATAAGAGAGTTGCTCAAGTTTAGTTTTTTAGTGCTGAAGGTCTTTTAAGTTGTTCTGGTCTGAAGGTGGGATATATTTAGTTTCTTACAATTTTTTTCTTCATGCGAGTGAACAACACTCAAGTGCATCTTTTTTTTTTTTTTGGTGTAAGGAAAACAGTAAAGTATGTGGAAAATTCAGGAGCTTTGGCATGTAAACACCATACTCAACTTCGTCACTCCATCATTTCCTAGAGGCAAGTTACTCAAACTCTTCAAGCTTTGCTTTTCTTATCTGCAAAGGGGATAGTAATAGCCATAGCCTGCTTTTTGGAAAAGGATTAGAACTAATGTAAAGAGCTGGTGGAGCATGCTATTTTTAGCTAATTAGGGAAAAGATCCTATTTCTGAAATGTTTGCTTGGGAACTGTCTATGCTTCCCTCTGAAAGTTTTTTCACGTCACCACTGGAGATTCGATGGGAAAAACAAAATGCTTGCTATTTGTCCCCACCATGATGACACACAGAGTGCTGATTTACTGACTCAATTAGTGACAAGATAATATTAGTGTTCTATTTTATAGGTATAAAATGAGCTACTCAGTAAGTACCATGTACAATAGACAGTGTTCTGAGCCAGGACTTACCTAGATAATTTGTTATTTCATCAAAACCAAGCTAACAGGAGTTGCTGGCCAATGAGAGAGTCTCTCCTTAGCTCCCAAAATGTTCTAAACATGTAGAAAATCTCAATAAGCAATAATTGAATTCACTTCTTTGCCAGTTTACTTTCTGTTAAGCCTTTTTGCAAGCAGCATGATTTACTGAAGTATCAGGAGAGAGTTAGGTGGTGTTTGCAATGATGGAAGCAAATGGTGTGATTATCACATCAGCTGTATAATAACCATGGACTGTCTCAGACTCTTGTTCCCACCACCACATCCTGGAAAATAGTCAACCTGTCTTGGTCTTAGAGGACTACTCCATTTCCAGTGAACCACACACAACCTAATGCAACAACAATTTAACTTTAGTAATAACTTATTAAGAACACTATTTTAGAAGACTGTTTAACAAAACTTATTTCTAGGCCTTAGAAAACCTCCATGAAGGATTTTAAGTGCACTCCTACAGAACATCACCATGTCACACAATGTTTTAAGTTCTCAGGAATTGCCTCGTGAGTCATTGCTAATATTAACCCAAAGTTGGACTAGTGGTATGTTATTTTGGTTGGATTGTTTAGTTTTAATCTTAATGTTGATTTCAGAGCTTTGGAATATAAAAATGGAACCATGCTACTGGCATGAGGAGCGGGAAGCAGTGTGTCATGGGAATTGGGAGAGAAGGGGGTTTCTTTGCACATCCTTCCTTCTTCTAGGACATATTACCTCCTCTAGGAAATGGGTACAATTATTTAATATATCCTGTTTCATCATAATATTATAGGAAAAATAAACCAGAATCAGAGTAGGAAGAATCCTGCACTTAATATGTCAGAATTGGGTTCCAGGTTTTATTCTGCCACTTATCATACCTTGGGCAAGTCACTCTCTGTGTCTCAATTTGCTTATCTGTAAAATGGTCATTTCACAGATTATTTCTAAGCTATCTTCTGGTTTTCTGATTCTATCATGGCCCAAAATCCATGACTTTTTCTCTCTTTTCAAGGCATCAGAGGTATCTTACACTACTTCTTTACAAGTTCATTTTCTGTTAAGTCCTTTACAAGCAGCCCAATTTATTACATACAGGGAGAAAGGTTAAGTGGTGTTTGCAATGGTGGTGGCAAAGCCCCCTTTCCTGAATCACAAATCTTAGGAGGTTGAACCTTTAGTCCTAAAGCCTGGCCTTTTCCTATACCTGCTGCAGGTACTATATTAGATTCCGGTCCTAGGTAAAAATAAATCTGAGCAGTAACTGGTGACTCTTTTCATCAATCAAAGAGTATCTTTTACTATCTTCTGTGACGCAAACAATACACTAGATATTACTGGAACAGTGAGAGAAGTTAGACTTTGTCTCTATTCTTGAGGTCTTTATGTTCCAGCTAAAGTGAAAAGACTTGTGCAAAGAATTAGATGAAAACACAGATGAGAAGATAGCATAAGTGTTAAATTGTGTGATACTGAAAAAAAATGAAACTCTGACAAAGGAGTGATTAATGTGAGCAAAAGAATTTGGATAATTCTTCATGGGGAAACGGATGCTAAACTATGAAGAGTGGGAAGAATTAGGATGAAAATGGTAGATAAAATAACAATTGAAGAAAGTCATAAGGAGAAAAAAAATATGAAAAGGCCATGGGTAGGGGCTCTGGTTTCCCATTATCCTGTTATCATGTGAACTAAACCTTGCCAAACAGTGGTTCTAAGGACAAAGAATAATCTACTGGGCAAACACCCAAGGATAAGTAACTTTCCTGAGACAAAAGTGAAAAAGAATTCACACAAGAACATGAAATTCTGTCCAAAATTAGAAAATCCAGTAATTAACATGACTTTTCCCTAGCAATTGCAATAGTTGAGATTGTCCCAGTGACTAAGGCACTTCCAGGTTATAAGAGAAACCCTATTGGCTGCCCCGGCCTCTCTGAGGTTACTCCTTTAGGTAATGTGTACACTTCTGGGCTTGTAGGTTGGGATCAGAACTTTCTGTGAGTATAAAGATGGAAAGACGGGAGAAGGAGTTAGTTCATCAAGTTCCATGACTGTAGAAAAAGGTGCCAGTCATAGTCATTATTTTCAGGCTAGAAGGGACATGATGGTAATGCAGGTCTCATTTCATAGATGGGGAAATAAGATCCAGAAATTTAGGTGGCTTTTCCAAGTTTACCACAACCATTTATACATACTATCATATCATTCATTTAATGAAAATAATTGATATTTTTCTTCTCATTCCTCTGCCATTATGAAAAAAGTCTCAAGGCAGGGCCAAGACGGCGGAGTAGTCAGACACTTCTGGTGGATCTTCTTACAACAAAAACCCATAAAAACAAGTGATTCTATTATATTTGGCAATCTGGGAGCACTGAACATCAAAGGCAGAGTTGAGGAACCAGACTGAGTGGCAGGGGGAGGGAAAGACGATTTGGAAACATCGAGGAGTTGCCAGACCTGACCTGGTGAGGGTCTGAGCACTTCAGGCCTGATTAGCTCGGGGTGTGGTGAGGCAGGCAAGCAGCCATGCTCGGGAGGAGCGTTTTCTGCACCAGAAGAGACTCAGCTGCTGAGAGTCTACACAGCCACCCAGAACCAGTGAGACACAGCCCTCGATCGGGCGAAAGATAAGTACTTGTGTATGGCCTACCATGCAGATCAAAAACACCCCACTTAGGGAACAACCACTCTCCCATTTACATCTGCGCTCCCTGCTCTGCACTGGGTCCTGGACTGGCTTCAGCAATAGCCAAGTCCCCTGGGCTAGATGTAGGATCTGTCACACACCTGGAGCCATTCTCCCTGCCTTGGAGAGTGAACAAATTAACAAGCAGGGAAAAATAAACAGCCAGCTCCCCTAAGCCAGGAACCCAGCGTAGGCACAGCTCCTTTCCAGAGGCACAGGCATAAGGGATCCATGGACTTTCAGTGCCTTTCCTCCTGCATAGACTTGTGTGGGCCCATCTCAACAGCATAGGCCCTCATTACCACAGTACAACAGGGTATATACCGGAACCCTAACTTGAACTGTTTCAGCTGTGAAGTGGCAGGTTCTTGACATTTGACACTGCTCTGCCCATTAAGCAGGGTCTTGATCTACCTACATCAAGGGCCTGAGGACTGGTGGCTCCACCCACACCACCTAGCCACCTGCAATAGGTGTCCACGAATAAGACGTGCCTTACGCCCAACAGCATTAGGTGCTCATAGTCCAGCTGCAAAACCCACCCACCTACACGATCTAGGGAACAGGGACACACCTTCCTCAAGGACACTTGGGGGCAGCCATTAGCCCCCTGCCTGGCTCAGAGAGTGTCCCTCTGCTGCATCCAGATGCCTGTGCCTACACCAACCACCCATGCCTGTCTAGGACTGTAACTGAGAGCCTACACCACACACTTGGTGGCTATTTACCTGGGCACCTGAGCTGAATCCACAGAGGAGGAGTGGGCAGACTCCTGAGCTTACATACCTAGTAACAGATCTAATCACCTGGTGACAGGACATTAGAGCTTCAAAGGTGCCAATAATCACACTAGCTCATATGAGCAGCCTATTTGGGCATATCAAAACAAAACAAGAAGCTAGGACACAATAAGCAAACATAAAATAAATAAATATAATAACTTATTGATGGCTTGGAGACAACAGTCAATATCAAATCACATAAAGAGGCAATCCATGATGGCTTCAGCAAGCTCTCAAAATAAAGAATCTAGAATTTTTCCAGAGGAGGAAAATTTCTTGGAATTACTGGAGGCAGATACAACATATCAAAATACAGAACTCTTCAAGAAATTAGGAAGGAAATTAAGCAAAATGCAGAACACACAATAGAGGAAATTAAAAAGATTAGAGAAGAGTATAATGACAAATTTAACAGGCTACAAGAATCCATAGGAAGACAGCAATCAGAAATACAGAAGATTAACAATAAAATGTCAGAATTAGACAACTCAATAGAAAGTCATAGGAGCAGAATTGAGGCAATGGAAGACAGAATTAGTGAGACTGAAGATAAAGCACTTGACACCAACTTATTTGAGGAAAAATCAGATAAAAGGATTAAAAAAATGAAGAAACCCTAAGAATTATGTGGGACTCTATCAACAGGAATAACCTATGAGTGATTGGAGTACCAGAATGGGTGGGGTGGAGGATAACAGAAAATACAGAGAGAATTGTTGAAGATTTGTTGGCAGAAAACTTCCCCGATATCATGAAAGATGACAAGATATGTATCCAACATGTTCATCAAACCCCACATAAAGTAGATCCCAAAGAAAGTCACCAAGACATATTATAATCAAACTTGCCAAAACCAAAGATAAAGAGAGAATTTTAAGAATGGATAGGGATAAACGAAAAGTCATCTACAAAGGAGAGTCAATAACAATAAGCTTGGACTACTCAGCAGAAACCATGCAGGCAAGAAGGCAATGGGATGACATATATAAAGCCTTGAAGGAAATAACTGCCAGCCAAGAATTATATATCTAGCAAAATTGTCTCTCAACTATGATTGCAAAATTAGGGCATTTCCAGATAAACAGAAGTTTAGGGAATTTGCAAAAACCAAACCAAAATTACAAGAAATACTAAAGGGAGTCCTCCGGTTAGAAAATCAGTAACATCAGATAACAACCCAAGACTAGAATACAGGACAGAGCAACCAGATATCAACCAAGATAGGGAAGTCACAAGTGTAAATCAGAGCAAAAACACGGAAAATAGGGAAACAGATGTCAATATGTAAAAGATGACAACGTTAAAACAAAAAAGAGGGACTTAAAAAATGTAGACATAGATTTTTCATATGGAGAGGAGGTCAAGGCAATATAAAGAGATAAAAGACCAGTATAAACTTAGAAAAATTGGGGTAAATATTAAGGTAACCACAAAGGAAACCAACAATCCTACAAGTCAAATAAAAAACTAGAAAAATATAAAGACTTAACCAACACAAAATCAACAACAATGAAAAAGATGAAAAGAAAATACATAAAGAAAAACGACTCAGCACATAAAATTAAGTGGAACAAAGAAACTGTGAACAACATACAAAAAAAGACATCAAAATGAAAGCACTAAACTCATACCTATCAATAATTATGCTGAATGTAAATAGACTAAATGCACCAATAAAGAGACAGAGAGTGGCAGATTGGATAAAAATACACGATCCATCTATATGCTGCCTACAAGAGACACACCTTAGAATTAAAGACACAAAAAAACTCAAACTCAAATGGGAAAAAAATATATCAAGCAAAGAACACTCAAAAAAGAGCGAGAGTGGCGATACTAATCTCTTACAAAACAGAGTTTAAAGTAAAATCTACCACAAAGGATAAGGAAGGACACTATACACAGATTAAATGGTCAATACACCGGGAGGACATAACTCTAATAAATATTTACCCACCCAATGACATGGCTCCAAAATACATAAAACAAACTCTAACAGTACTGAAAAGAGAGATAGACAGCTCCACAATAGTAGTAGGAGATTTCAACACACCATTTTCAGTGAAGGACAGAATATCCAGGAAGAAGCTCAACAAAGACGGGGAAGATCTAAATGCTACAATCAAACAACTTGATCTCGTAGACATATACCAAACACTCCACTCAACATCAGCCAAGTATACTTTCTTTTCCAACATACATGGAACATTTTCCAGAATAGACCACGTATTAGGCCATAAAGCAAGCCTTAACAGAATACAAAACATCGAAATATTACAAAGCATCTTTTCTGACTATAAAGCAATAAAAGTAGAAATCAATGACAGAAAAAGCAAGAGAAAAAAATCAAACACATGGAAAGTGAACAAAACCTTGCTCCAAAAATACTGGGTTATAGAAGAAATTAAAGATGGAATAAAGATCCATAGAATCAAACAAGAATGAAAACATATCCTACCAGAACCTTTGAGACACAGCAAAAGCAGTGCTTAGAGGTCAGTTTATAGCAATAAATGCACACATCCAAAAAGAAGAAAGGGCCATAATCAAAATAGTAACCCTACAACTGGAACAAGTACAAACAGAACAGCAAAAGAAGCCCTCAGGC
>NW_004444001.1:12417545-12454148 GCF_000243295.1 Trichechus manatus latirostris | reverse complement strand
TTACAATAGCCCCCAAGAAGATAAAATACTTAGGAATAAATCTAACTAGAGACGTAAAAGATCTATACAATGAAAACTACAAGATACTACTGCAAGAAACCAAAAGAGACCTGTATAGGTGGAAAAACATACCTTGCTCATGGATAGGTAGACTCAACATTGTGAAAATGTCAATTCTATGCAAAGCGATCTACAGATACAATGCAATCCTGATCCATATTCCACCAGGATTATTTAATGAGGTAGAGAAACAAATCACCAACTTCATACGCAAGGGAAGAGGCCCCAAATAAGTAAAGCATTACTCAAGAAGAAGAACAAAGAGGGAGGCCTCACACTACCTGATTTTAGAACCTGTTATACCGCCACCAAAGTCAAAGCAGCCTGGTACTGGTACAACAATAGATACGTAGACCAATGGAACATAATTGAGAATCCAGACATAAATTCATCCACCTATGAGCAGCTGATATTTGACAAAAGCCCAAAGTCCATTAATTGGGGAAAAGACAGTCTCTTTAACAAATGGTGCTGGTATAACTGGATATTCATCTGCAAAAAAATGAAACAAGACCCACACTTCACACCATGCACAAAAACTAACTCAAAATGGATCAAAGACTTAAATATAAAATCAAAAACAATAAAGATCACAGAAGGAAAAATAAGGACAATGCTAGGAGCCCTAATACACGGCATAAACACAGTACGAACCATAAGTAACAATGCACAAGCACCAGAAGAGAGACGAGATAAACGGGAGCTCCTAAAAATCAAACACTTATGCTCATCAAAAGACTTCACCAAAAGAGTAAAAAGACAACCTAAAGACTGGGAAAAAATTTTTGGTTACAACAAATCCAATCAGTGTCTAATCTCTAAAATCTATAAGATACTGCAAAACCTCAACAACATAAAGACAAGTAACCCAGTTAAAAAATGGGCAAATGATATGAACAGGCACTTCGCCAAAGAAGATATTCAGGCGGCTAACAGATATATGAAGAAATGCTTATCATCATTAGCCATTAGAGAAATGCAGATAAAAACTACAATAAGATATCATCTCACCCCAACAAGGCTAGCATTAATCCAAAAAGCACAAAATAATAAATGCTGGAAAGGTTATGGAGAGATTGGAACACTTATACACTGTTGGTGGGAATGTGAAATGATACAACCACTTTGGAAATCGATTTGGTGCTTCCTTAAAAAGCTAGAAACAGAAGTACCATACGATCCAGCAATCCTGCTCCTTGGAATATATCCTAGAGAAATAAGAGCCGTCACACGAATAGGTATATGCACACCCATGTTCATTGCAGCACTGTTCACAATAGCAAAAAGATGGAAACAACCTAGGTGCCCATCAATGGACGAATGGCTAAACAAATTATGGTATATCCACACAGTGGAATAGTACACAAATATAAAGAACAACGATGAAGCCATGAAACATCTGATAACATGGAGGAATCTGGAGGGCATTATGCTGAGTGAATTTAGTCAGTCACAGAAAGACAAATATTGTATAATACCACTATCATAAGAACTCAAGAAAAGGTTTAAACACAGAAGAAAACATTCTTTGATGGGTATGAGGGTGGTAAGGGAGGGGGAGGCTTATTTACTAACTAGATAGTAGATAAGAATTATCTTAGGTGAAAGGAAGGACAGCACACACTACAGGGGAAGACAGCACAACAGGACTAACCCAAAGCTAAGAAGTTTCCTGAATACAATCAAACACTTTGAGGGGCAGAGTAGCAGGGGTAGGAGTCCGGGGACCATGCTTTCAGGGGACATCTAGGTCAATTTGCATAACAAAGTTTATTAAGAAAATGGTCTGAATCCTACTTTGGTGAGTGGTGTCTGGGGTCTTAAAAGCTTGCAAGCGGCCATATTAAATGCATCAATTGGTCCCAACCACCTGGAGTAAAGGAGAATGAAGAACACCAAAGACACAAGGAGAGTATTAGCCCAAGAGACAGAAAGGGCCACATAAACCAGAGGCTTCATTAGCCTGAGACCGGAAGAACTAGATGGTGCCCAGCTACCACCAATGACTGCCCTGACAAGGAACACAACAGAGAGTACCTGATGGAGTGGGAGAAAGGTGGGGTGCAGAACTCAAATTCTAGTAAGAAGACCAGACTTACTGGTCTGACTGACATTGGAGGAACCTCAGAAAGCATGGCCCCTGGATTCTCTATCAGCCCAGAACTAAAACAATTTCCGAGGCCAACGTTTCAGACAGGGATTGGGCTGGACTGTGGAACATAAAGTGATACTCATTAGAAGTGTGCCTCTTAGCCCAAGTAGAGACAAGAGACTAAAGGGACAGCTTCTGTCCGGAAGTGAAATGGAAGGGCAGAGAGGGTTAGGAGCTGGTTGAAGGGACATGGGGAATTAGGGGTAGAAAGGAGGAGTGTGCTGTCATAGTATGGGGAGAGCAATTAGAGTCACATAACAATATATGTATAAATTTTTGTATGGGGGAAAAAAAAAATCTCTTCCTGATCCTGTCACAAACATACTCATTTTTTAGCATCTCATGTATATCCATTTCTTATGTATTAAACACTGACTGTAAAAAAAATTATGCAAGGAATACACATTTATTGTGGAAAAATTTAAAAATACAGATAAGTTAAAAAAAAAAAAAAGACAAAAAGAAGAATTAAAATCATCTGCAACTTTATCCCTAGAGGAAACCACTTCTATATATTCCATATGTGTCCTTCTTATGCATTATTTACATATTTTTAGTCTAAAAACAGGATTGCATGCTTTCATGGTATGCATTTTTAAAATTATTTTATTTTTTGTTGTTATTCAGAATATACACAGCAGAACATACACCAATTCAACAATTTCTACATGTACAATTCAGTGACATTGATTACATTTTTCAAGTTGTGCACCCATTCTCACCCACATTTTCCAAACTATTCCTCCCTCATTAACATAAACTCAATGCCCGCCTCAGTTTCCTATCTAATCTTTAGAAATGCTGTTGTCAGTTTGATTCCATATAGGTAGTTCTTAAAAGAACATAATGCTCAAGGCAGACATTTCTTTACTAGTTAAGCTATTTTTAAATTAGTATTTGTAAATAACTTTTCGTGTCAGTTCACATACTTGTACAGACTCATTCTTGACTCTATGTAAGAAGGAGCTGTAGCCATCCCAGGTGAACTGCTTAAATCCATTCAGTAAAATGCAAAGTTTCTCCAAGATCATTGACCTTACTTGGAAAAAAAAAATGGATCTGGCCTTAGAGATTCAGAAATGTGAAGCTCTTCAAATCTGATGGTATTATCAACTCCTATTTTAAGCTTGTTTATGGAACTAGAAGAATACTGAACTTAGATATACAAAGGTGATACAGCAATGGAAGCTTGACCTTTGAAAAAGCTTTTCCTGTATAAACAAACTCTGGAATGTTTGAAAGCCTCTAAGCCAGTCAATTTCTTTTTTTATTTATCATAAACCTGAGTCAACAAGGAATGTCCATTTTGTTTAAAGAGTATGAAATGGAAATGCTTTGGCTCCCTAGCCGTGCATGCAGGAGGACCAAGAACTTTTCTTTGGACACCACATGTTACTTGCCTTAAATCCACGTGGCTCTCATAGACCCTCAAAAAACAAACAAAAAAACAGTTGCTGCCATGGAGTCAATTCTGACTCATGACGACCCCTGTGTGACAGAGTAGAACTGTGCTTCATAAGATTTTCAATGGCTAATTTTTTCAGAGGTAGATTACCAGGCCTTTTTTCTGAGGCACCTCTGGGTGAACTCGAACCTCCAACCTTTCCAGCTTGCAGCCAAGTATGCTAATTCTCAGGACCCTGCAAACCTGACCTCACTCCACAGCCCTACCTGACTTCCTTGCATTTGTGAACCAACTCATTTTTTCTGATTGGCTGTTTCTTCACTGTCCCACACCCAGGCTGATCTTGTTCTCAACTCCATATTTTCACTGGTAAATTTTCCCATGGAATGTCCATCCTCTCCTATCTCAACCCCATTCTTACTTCGAGCCCCAGCTGCCCTGCTTTCTCGTGGATCCCTCCAGGTGACTAATCCCACATATCTCACCTTTCTTTGGAATTCCCTGGTTCTGAGAGTGTGTGCATGTAGCATAGTGAACCTGCTTTTTCTGTTCCTTAGTTTGGTATTTCTACTAAGCCTGCTGGCTCCTTGTTGGTAGAGGCCATGTTTTAGCTTTCATTTATATTTTGTACAGCAATGTGTAATAGTAAGTACTTGGGAAGTTTTGTTGTATTATTGAATGTTTGGAAGGGGGAAGAGAATCCCATTTCTGTCTGCTTCTTCTTAGCTGTCAGACATTACTAAAGTTTCTTAATCTCTCTGAGCTTCAATTTCCATTCCTGGAAAATGAAGTGAAAACACCGACCCCTCAAGGTTGTCACAGAGAGAAAGGGATTCAATGTGAAGAGCATGGCATGCAAAATGGTCTCGACAAATGAGAGCCACCATCAGACTGGACCAGTGGGCCTGTTCCTTTTGATTTCATTAAGGCCAAGCAAACTAAAATATGGGCCAGTAATATAAATTTTCAGCCTTAGATTTTCCAACATCCTCAAAAGTAAAACACACACACACATACATACACATACACATATGTAATAAAACCATCTTTTAACTTAATATTGTTACCATAGCCTTTTCTCAAGACTGGAAAAATTATGTTCCTCTGCATATTCTGGACCACTTTAACTCCTGAACTTTATACATATGGACAGGCAAACACACATACACAAACATAACATATACTTAACTATGGAAACACTCACATTCTATTTGAATAAATGGATACATGTTTTATGTGCAAATGAAGATAAGAGCGCATAATTATATACTACATTATAAACCATATATCTAACTCAGAACTTTTTGTTTGCAAGTGATATTAATAGAACTCAGGCTAACTTTAAGAGAAAGGGGATGTATTGGATCAGGTTCATGTCTATTTTAATTAGGATTAGATTTGGCCACATATCATTTTAAATTTTACAATATAACAATTTCTTAAGTAAAATATACATGTACTTCTCTCACACATATAACCAAAGCCTAGAAATATGCATCTACAGTGACTTATGGTATGGGGACTGAGGGTTCTCCTTTACTGTTCCGCCATCATCAGCATGTGGCTTCAACTTTATAATCCAAGATGGCTGTTTGAGCTCCAGCCACCATGTCTATATTCCCTCCATCAGAAGGCAGGAAGGCAAGAGAAGGGCCTACCTCCTTCATTTGATGGAGCCTTCCCAGAAGAAGAACACAACACTCCCACTTACTTCTCATTGGTCAAAATTTAGTGACATGGTCATACCTAGCTATAAAGAACACCTGGAAATGTGGTCTTTTAGCTGGATGGGAATTTGTCTAGGTAAAATTAAGAATTACTGAAGAAGAAGGGAGCAGTTGGAAACATTGCTACCATGTTTATAATTCAATTATTCTTATAAACATAGTCTATGCTTCCTATGGTTTCTCTGATTATCTCAAATATATATGAAATATATTTTTAAAAAAGTAAAGGTTTTGAAATTCTTAGAATGAAATCCAGGGTGAGTAACTGAGTAATGGTAACAAGAAACTTTAGAACTAACTTTTAAAAACATACCACCTTTCCATTATACCACCTTTCATATGAAATTGATGAATCAAGGGACCTTATGAAGAAGGATGATGTCAACAGTTTCTTTCTCCTTCGATTTTACCAGTTTTCCCACTGAGTATTTTCTTAAGAATGCTGCCTTATACGTAGTAAAATGTTTCTTCTGATACCCTAACACATTAGGATACACATTTTTCTATTTGATCAATAGATGAAGATCAACTAAGCCTCTGTCTTTCAAGATAAAGAAACTATGTCTTCTGATAGGAGTACTGCAGAGATCAGCTAGGGGCAGAAAAAAAGTAAGGAGATGATAACCAAAGAAACTTCAATATTTCCAAACAGTAATACTTCCAAATAGTTGGGCTGAGTTCACTTTCTTTTAAGTATGGAGTTTCATAGTAAGATATTCAATTGGATTTTTGAGATCTTGTTTCCAGGTGACACAAACTTGTTTCTATATGGCACAAACTTTTTGTACTGAACTGCTAACCGAGGTTCGAACCCAACCAGTGGTACTGCGGAAAAAAAGGCCTGGCAATCTGCCTCCATTAAGATTACAGCCAAGGAAATCCTATGGAGCAGTTCTACTCTGTAACACATGGGGTTACCATGAGTCGGAATTGACTGAGAGCAACTAACAACAATTGTAAAAATAGTTTTCTCTACTCCTGAGTTGAATCAGGAAGAAAGGAAGGACGGAGGGAAGGAGGGAAGAAGAAATGGAGGGAGGGAATGAGGAAGGAAGAAAGTGAAGGGAGGAAGGAAGAAGGAAGGACAGACAGGAAGGAACGAACGAAGGACAAAAGGAAGGAAGGAAGATATAACTAGGACAGCACCTATTTTAATTGACTTTTGAATTTTGTTGGGTTTATCATACATTATATTGGACTGATACATGGAGGTGAAGCCTAGGGGAAATTTTGCTTTGTTTATTGTAAAAACATACATTTTATTTCTTGAAATTGGAGGAAATATCTGCTAAGAATTGGAGGAAATTCATACTCTTTGGGCTTCAAGTAAATTTTCAGAAGATCCTCTGAGCCTTTGCTTTAGATCATTTAATGTCCTGTGGTTCCTGTGCTTCTTAACTGAGGCCCCCCAGCAAATCAAAAGAAGACGAACATAAAAATGAGGACTCGGGTGAACTGAGAGATGGAAAGATACTTTGGCATTGGAATTAAAAACAGAAAGACAGGACTAGCTGGTGTGGGTGCTACTTGTGAGCCAGGGTGTTGCCCAGTGTTGGGGAGAAAGTAACACAAAACAAACATGGTCGTGAGCCCTGGTATGACCATTTCACAAAGCTAAATGAAACGCGGAGAATTTCCCAAAACCACTACTGTTCCTTTAAATATCATTTGGGAATATTTTAGCCTAGTGGCAGAACTTAGGTGTGGGGAACTTCATTACTACAAAAATATATTTTAGGGCCTCTGAATCCATAAAATACAGGAACACAAAAAGCCTGAGACTCTCTATGCTGGTGGAAAATATTTGTAGTGTATAGAGCAGGGAAAGGATTAATTGCTTTACTATGTAAATATTTTCTACAAATCAATGAGAAAATGATGAACAGTCCATAAAAACTGGCTAAGAAATGTACCTAAAAAGATTTTTAAAAAATGGCTAATAAAGGATAATAACAATTTAACCTCAGTAGTAATTAAAGAAATACCAATTAGGAAAATGAGATACTTCTTACTACCTATAAAATGTGCAAAATGTCTTTAAAAAATTAATGCTCAATGTGTAAGAAAAGACGTGCCTTCATGGACTGCTGATAAATACTGATTGTTAAAACATTTTGATGGGGGCAATTGGAAAACATGTATTAAAATTCATAAAAATAAGCATAAATTTGATTCAGAAATTCATTTTTAGAAAATTAAAACAAATAGAATCATTGATGTGTGAAAAGATATATCCTCAAAGTAATTCATTGTAGTATTGTTTAAAATAGAAAAAAAAAGTAGCAACTAAATATCCAACAGAAGGGGTGGCAAAATAAATTAGTTTTATATCCAAATAATGAAATACCATGAAGTCATTAACATTCAGATTAAGTTGTAGAAGAAGCAAGGATTGTGAATGTGAAAAAAATGTTTCCATGTATTAATAAATGAAATAAACACATAAAACAGTATAATATAATCCCATTTATTTTTATGAGAGTTCTTACAGTATTTCCTTAAGTTTGGACTTATTTCCAAGATTAAAAAGAAAGAAATATTTGGTGTACATAGAAAAGTAGATAATGGATAGATGAGAAGAGAGGCATAGAGAGAGACAGATACATAAACAGGTAGAAGAGAGAGTGGGAGTGACAGAAAGAGAGAGAGATACAACTGAAAGTCAACATACTAAAACCATTAACAGTGGAGCCCTGGTGGCACAGTGGTTAAGTGTTGGGCTGCTAATCAAAAGATCGGCAGTTCAAATCCCTAGCTGCTGCTTGGAAACCCTATGGGGGCAGTTCTACTGTGTCCTGTAAAGATGCTATGAGTTGGAATCAACTTGACCACAGTGTTTTGTCTTTTTTTTTTTTGTCTTTGGTTAAGATTATGGTGACCTTCATTTTCTTGTTTGTGCTTTTTTGCATGTTCTAATCTTTCTAGTTTCTTTTTGGTAATAAACAGAGATTGTTTATATAATTCTACTCACTCCTCTTCTATCTGGTTATGTATCCATCTCTCCATAGATCTCACTCTCTTCTCATTTATCCATTATCTACTTTTCTATATACACCAAATATACTTCTTTCTTTTTAATATTGGAAATAATTTCAAGCTTAAAAGTTATAAGAACTCTCATAAAAATAAGTGGGATCATATTACCATACTGTTCTAAATATAAATAAGGCATTTATTGTTTTGGAAGTTAAGCTGCCATTAATAGCCATGAGGTTGTATCTAACCTTTCTTCTCTATATTGACCTCTCTGTCTTTCGAGTCCCAGTCACAGCCTCATTTTTTAATGTATGGAAACATTTTTTTCACATTCACAATTCTTGCTTCTTCTGTAACTTCATATGAATGTTAATAGCTTCATGTTTTTTCATTATCTGGATATACAGGTAGTCCCCAACTTCCAATGGGGTTCCATTTCAATGACTACTTTGTCATAAGTCCATTCTGATGTAAGTTGAATACCTCATTTTTTTTTAATTTTTATTATTTTTGCCTTTTATTATTTGTATCTTTATAAATCCAATCTTTATTTGCCTTTGGGGGTTGGAAACATTACATCTGAGAATGATAACATCAGCAAATTACGGGCTGGAACTTTGTACGTAGTACATATTACTAAGGATAAGATGTACAAAAAAAAAAAAAAGGATAGCTGTAAGTGCACTTGGTTGTAACTAGAATACGTTGTAAATTGGGGACTATCTTTATTTTGTGTGTATATATATATATATATATATAAAATTTAATTTAATTAATTAGTTTTTAAATTCAATACCAAGTGAGATCCACAGTCTTTTCATCCCAGGCAACTGCGTTTATCTAGGGCACAAGGGCTATATGAGATAATCCTGCAGTTTGGGACGAGACAGTGCCTGAGACTAGCAGCTCTTTTTGTGTGGAAAATTTTAATGACAAATAGCTCATTGGGATGGTATCCATTATAGAGCAATTGGGCAGCAATGTGCAGGGATAATAACTTCTATATCAGTGTTTAATTGTATGTTGAAATTTGACTGGTTTTCAAAAATGTTTTTGGAATTTTTTTTTAGTAATATAAATAAGGCATTTATTGTTTTGGAAGTTAAGTTGCCATTAATAGCCATGAGGTCGTATCTAACCTTTCTTCTCTATATTGACCTCTCTGTCTTTCGAGTCCCAGTCTCAGCCTCTTTGTCTTGAAGACCCTCTGACCACTTAGCCATCTGATCTCCCTTTCCTCTGACCCCTGAAGCACTCACATTGGGTTAAGGCCGGTTCCAAGTCAAAAGACTTTAAATAGACTAATCTCCATGAGGTTAACCTGCATGATATGAAAAAAATTCTTTAAACAAATAATTGAAACAAAGATCATAGTGGTTGATATCTTCCTAATTATGATAGCACAATGAAAGCAGACACAGCTAAGTCAAAGACTTACTACTTCACTGAGTCGGAACACTAAAGCAGTTCAGAGCACGGGTCCAAAACCCAACTATCTGGGTCGAAACATCAGCTCCACCACTGACTGGCTTTATGGAACCACTCTTTGCCTCAGTTTCCTCATCTGTAAAATGGGGATATTAATACTGTCTACTTCAAAGAGTGGATGTGAGAATTAAAATAAATCAATATGGGTAAAGCACCTAGAATAGTGCCTGGCTCTCAATCAATGTTTGCCGCTACTATAAAGAATAGTGATTTTTTTCTTATTGTAAAAGAAATATAGAAAATTTAGAAAAAAGTTATAAGGAAAAATAAGGAACTAAAAATCTTCTATATTCTTAACACTCAGATATAATCCTATTAACGTTTAATGTATTTTTTCTCAATTTGCTTTGCTTCTTTTCTCTCTTGCTTCCCCTTTTTGTATGTGTTCATACATATTTTTAACTCTTTTTACAAAAAAAATACACTACAAAGAACTTTTAACTTGATTTTTGCACTTAAGATATTGTGAATTTTTTATGCAATTAAATATTTATATGAACACTTTCAAATGTTCTAATATTATTTGGAAAACAAGTAATCCAATAAGGTCAGATTTGTCAGTCTGAAGTATCAGATGGCTTTCAAATGAGGCAGCAAAGAAAATGAAAACATGAGAAAAATGTAATTTTCTATTCTAAATATTCAAACAGTAAAATTAGGAAATGTCAAGAAATGGTGTGTAGAGCTTTTAAAGCACTAAAAATAGTGCTAAGAACATTTAGAAATCTGGCCATGTCCTCCTTTGGGGAGGAATGTGATTACTTGATTTTATAAAATAAAGGATTAAATTATTTTCCCTCATTTTTTGTTTTACGTATATTTATAGAAAAAAAAATTGTTGTACTTTTGTTTTTCCCCCAAGGGCAAGGAGGTTTGGAGCTAGTGCTCTGAATACTTTGACAAATTTAGCCATGATCTGACAAAAGCAAATGCATTCCTCTGGCTATCTGAGAGTCTGATGCCTCTCCCAGCTTAACAGTGTTTTTTTAACGGGAGAATAACCAGTACAGCAGCTAAGTCAGGTTCTAACCCAGCTCTATCTGATCAATAAGGTTATACCCACTCTATGCTCTTGCCTTGTATGTTCAAGAGGAGTGTGAGCAGTCAGAGACCTCCAGGCAAGAACATCCAAGTAAGAGGTTGCTCCCCCACAAACTTGACAGGCCACTCTCCCTTCTCAGCTGGCTCCCAGACACATTGAGTCTGTAGCTTCCGGGTTTTGTCTCTGTGGTGAACCCTTCTCTTGGTGCTGCTCATCTCGTCACCCTGGCACTGCGATTCAGAACATTTGTATTTGTTCAGTGCTTCTCCAGAAATCATGGATTGCTTAGACTAGGGCGTTTAGCAGAACCTGTCTTAGATGATTCACCTCCTTCAGTTTGATTATCCATTGGGGTCCTCTGAGATCTGTGTTTGAGTGAGGACAGACTACTTGGCTACAGGGCTCAGCACCTGAAAATATAAGACTCTAGGATTTAGGTTTAAATAAGGCAGTAAAATCAGAATTTTGACCATTGAAGCACCTCAGTAAATGCCCAGTGCTATCTAAACCTGGGGAGTCCCTAGGGGGTACATACAGGTAACATGCTCAGCTACCACCTAAAAGATTGGAAGTTCCAGAGACCCAGAGGTGCCTTGAAGAAAGGCCTGGTGATCTACTTCCAAAAAATCAGCCATTGAAAACCCTACAGAGCACAGTTCTACCTGGACACGCATGGGGTCACCACGAGTCGGAATCGACTTGATGGCAACTGGTTTGGTTTGACCTAAACCTGGGGACTATTGTTTACCTGGCAGCACTGATACTATACCCTCTATTTTAACAGGTTGTAAGCTCTCTGAGCCCTTCACCCTTAGGTGTGTTAAGGACATTTCTGTGCTTCTACACACACATGGCTGATGTATCTTGTGTTTATATTGATTTCTGAAAAATACTTTGTGTTCAGCCTCACAAAGAAAGATTACTTTAGGGAAACTGAGGCAGGTTAACCCTTGGAAGTCTGGAAGTCTTGCTTCATGTCTTCCAGAAGGTTGACTGGCATTAAGTCTTCTTGTCATCACCCCAGTGGCTTGACTTGGATAGTTGCAAGCAGCCCTGAACATCATCAAAGAAAGAGAGAACCTCCAGCCGTGGAAAGGGTATTGAGGTCATCTGGTCCACCCTCCCCCTCTGAATTAGGCTGCTATCTGGTCTCTGCATGAAGATTTCTGATGTGGTAGAGCTTTGCAATTCACAAGGCAGGCCACTGTTGGATAAAGTAGTATTTAGAAATCCCTCTTTGCTATTGAAGTAGAATCTCTCACTGGTACTTGCCCTGCCCTCTACATCAACTTGAATAAGAGGAAGTTCTCTTGAGCACATTCCATCTTTCCAAATACCAAAGATAGCTAACACATCGCGCTCTGGTTTTTCTAAAGAAGCCCAAGCTAAAAATGTCCATTTTCTCCTAACTGTTCCTCATGTGACCTGACTTCTAGACTCCTTCTCTCTTGGTTTCCCAGCAGCAAACACTTACTAGTTTATTATTTTCTCCAATAAAATGTGGTTTTGCTCCAGATGAGACCTGACCCATGCAGAGCATCGTGGAGCTATTGCTTCCAATGATCTGTTAGGATTTTTGTTTTGTTTTGTTTTCTAGCTGCTGTGTCATGATCTTGGCTCACACTGAGCCTGAATTCAATAAAACCCCTGGATCTTTTCACAGGAACTCCTGCCAAACCATAGCTCCTCCCTCAATATTTATAGAACTGATACTTTTTGAAATAACACTAATATTTTATCTTATTATAAAAGCAATACACATTAATTGTAGGAAATTTAGAAAATGCAGTTAGAAAAACTTTTTTTTTTTTTTTTTAACCAGCAATATTCCCCCCATCCAGAAATATCTGCAGCTAATATTTTGGTGATTATGAGGAGTAGCAAACTCAAATGCCAGCAGCACCCTGGCAGGTGTTGTAAAGGAGAGAAGCAGTGAAAAGCGCAGGGTATGGGTGGGTCTACTGACATTAAAGATGACAGCTATTATTCAGCTCCAGGTTACTATAACCCTCTAGAAGCAAGGGCTCCAAAAACCAGAACCAGATATTCAGATTTTTTTTTCAAGATGTAAATGCAGAACTTTATGAGAAATCTCCTTATATTTAAGTGTTGGCAACTAATTTATGTTGGCCGAAGAATTCCCATCTTTGGACCCTCTTGAGTCCTTGAGTTTCTAGTAGCGTGCCCCTATGGTGTATATCCTCCCGCCTTGCTTTTTTTCTCTTATCTCAGAAAAAAATGGGCTCTTCCTGTCTATATAACAACCAACAGTGACTCGTTATCACCTAAGATTAACTCTAGATGTCGTTACCTGGCTATCCTCTCTTAGACTTCCTGTTACCATCCCTCTTCTCCCCTCAGACTCATTTCTTCTGCATCCTCCACACACCTTTCTCATATCCAGGACTTGTAATGGTTTTTTTCCCTGCCTAAGCTTTATTCCCTTTTCATATATATCACTCCAGACCCAGAATTTCTAACAAAATTTGACCCAAAGCACCCTGCTCTTAGCTGTACTAGCCTCTCTCATGCAAAAGCACAGCCTCTGGAGTCTGACCAGTCCTGATTCCAATCCAGCTCTGCACTTTACCAGCTGTATAATCCTATACAGCTACTACTTTAACCTCTCTGAAAATTAGTTTCCTCAGCCCTAACAGAATGATGAGACCTACCTCTGATTCTGTTTGGCCTCCAATATTAGTTAGGTTGCTCTTGGCTGCAAGTGAAAGAAAGCTTGACTGAAAGTGGCTTTAACAACAAGGACATTTATTGTCTCACATAACAAGACATCCAAATGTAGATGGTTCAGCAGCTCATTGATGTCTGGGCTCTGGGGCAGCCTGTCTTGTTTCTCTTGGCTCTTTTCACGGCCAAATGGTGACTGACATCACATCCCCTCATGTCGCATTGAACACAGGAAGCAAGAGGCTCCCCTCATGCACTTGTCTTTTTTAAATTTTTTAAATTCAGAACGAAAAGATTCCCTAGAAGCTACCAGCAGATTTCCCCTTAGGTTCCATTGGCCAGACTTGGGCCACATACCCATGCCTAAACTAGGACAAGAGACTGATTTACACCAATTGTGGCTCATTCCCTGGGGCTAGAGGAAGGTGCCCTCCTTCCCTGAGCACCTCACATCCTCATATCTGAACACAATAGAGTTTTAGTCATCAAGGAAAAAAGAGGAAATAGCTGTTGAATAATAGCAAATATCATAGCTATTATTTATTGAGAGCTAGCTATGTGTCACACACTGTTCTAGAGACTTTTCATATATGTACCCCTCGTACCTCCTACCATATCTCTATGAGGTAACAACAACAACAACAAAATAGAAACCAGTTGCCATCTAGTCGATTCTGACTCATGGCAACCCCATGTGTGCCAGAGTAGAACTGTGCACCATAAGGTTTTCAATGACTGTGACCTTTAGGAAGTAGATCACCAGGTCTTTCTTCCGAGATGTCTCTGGGTAGATTTGAACCGTCAACCTTTCAGTTAGTAGCCGAGCACTTAACCATTTGCACCACCCAGGGATCTATGAGGTAGGCACTAATGTTAGTCCCATTTTACAGATAGGGAAACAGAGGCATTGACAGGTTAGATTAATTTCCCAATGTCACACAGATAACAAGCTGGTAAGTAGAAATCCAGGCAGACTGACTCTGAAGCTCATGTTATTCACCCCTAATTTATATGAGTTTCCCTCACAGGGTTCTGCCACACTCTCCGTTTGGCAAAGACAGACCTGGATTCCCCAAAGTAAGGTCTTAGACAAGTGTAATGAATACCTGACAACTGAGTAAGTACTTGAGTATGGTCTCCAGGGCACGTGCCGAGTGAACTATTTCTAATGATAACAATAATAATAAAATTCTGTTACGGGCCAGAGGTCCTAATGATATCAGCTCATTTGATTTTTTGTAACAACCAGCAAGTTTAATATTCTTTCTCCCATTTTTCAGTGGAAAATGAGTCTCAATTAACTTAACCAAGGAGGTGAGAACCTAAATTTGATCTGTGTTTTGCTTGATTCCAAGGCTCATGCTCCTATTACACCCTTTAGCCTATAAAAAATAAATTAATAAATTAACACCGTTTATACCCGCATTGGTCAGAAATCAGATTCTGCCTTCTACATGGAGGAAACTCCATCAATGAAACACCAGCCTGGCAGAGGGACCACTCCAGGAGGCAGGAGTTGGGAAGCTGTGTTCTGTTTTACCCAGTGGATTTAATCATGGACTAAATGGTATTTATGAAGCTGGCCTTTAACATCAAGCGAAAAGAGTTTGGGAGTTTGCTTATGCATCTATTAAGGCATTTATTTCCTGGTGTCCAGTTTATAGTTGGTTGATTGCGGTAGTGTTTTCATTAAGAGACTGAAAGCTCCCTGAAGACAAGGCATATTTTTCCTTCTCTCTATTTGCCATGGTGCCCATCACCACTTCGTAGTTGCTCGATGCTCTGGCTTTATTTTTTAATAACTTTTTTATTCTGGAATAATTTTAGATTTACAGAGAAGTTGCAAAGATAGTACAGAGAGATCCTGTATACTCTGCACTTGGTTTTGCCAATGTCAACTTTTTAGGTAACCATGGTACATTTGTCAAAACGAAGAAATGAATATTGGGGTATTACTAGTAACTAAATTGCAGACTTTATTCAGATGGCACCAATTTTTCCCCTAATGTCCTTTTACTGTTCTGAGATCCCATCCAAGACACCACATTGCACTTAATGTGTAGAGAATAAACAAATAATGTATGTATACACAGTTTCTGTATATAGTAATAATCTTTAAAATTGTCTTTACTGAGCTCTTATTATGTACCAGATACAATTGTAAGTGGTTTGTATATATTATCTCGACTATTCCTCGCAACAATGCTATGAGGTAGGTATTTTTATTACCTCCATCTTACAGACAGGAAACTAAGGCAGAGGGTGCGCACGTCACCTGGCTAAGAAGAGCCATGGCTCAAACCCAGGCAATCAGACTCTCAAATGTTATATACAAATACAATATTTGAGAATAAACTGCAAAGATATGAAAGGATTACAAATTGCTTTACTATTGTGTTATGGGGAGAAGTAAGGCTGGAAGAGTTGCTATTCCTTTCAGACTTATTTTCCAGGGCTTCTAATTTTCCATCCACCTCATACATGTGGAAAAAGGGAAGCATGCAGGGGCTGCGTGACTTTTGCTAAAACGGAACTGAAGGTCCTGACACCTAGTCTCAAACTCCCTTCTTGTCTTATGTACTAGGGCGTCGTGTCCAAGCCTGAGATATACATGATAAATGAATGTGGTTGGTCATTATTTTTCCCCTTCATAAATCACTACCCAACGGCTCTCATGCTGGAGGAGTAGAAGTGTTGAAAGAAAGAATGCAGGTGAACTGGCAGAGTACTATGGAGAGGCTCAAATGACAATCTGGAATCTTCCTGACACTGGACATTCTAAATGTGTTTCAGTTACAGCTACTCAAGCTCCATTTAATGTACAATGGAAATGAGTGACTAATAAAATATCAGCACTGAACCACTCCTCTCAAAAAAAATCACAGATATGCACAAAACAACTCTTCTTTGAACTCACAATTTTTCTCTTTCTTCTTACTATTCAATGTACTATCCTGTAGAGCCACTTTTCATTTGAAAATTCCCATTGGGAGCATAGAGATTTATTGTTTATAGTTATTATAAGAGATTGATAAATGATTGCATAAACAGGTCTGCATACTTTTTCTATTGATTATGGCAGGACCCACAAGTTAAGGGATGGGGCAGTCGTAGGCTTGGAAAATAGCTCGTAACAAGCTTCATCCATTTATTCACTGGTCATTCAACTTTTCATGTTTGGTAAAGTAGAGGGTCAGGGAAAATGAGGGAAACCCTCAAGGAGATGGATTGACACAAAAGCCACAACAATGGGCTCAAATATTTCAAAGATCATGAAGATAATGCAAGACCGGGCAATGTTTCATTCTGTTATAAGGTCGGCATGAGTGAGAACCAATTTGACAGTAACTAACAATAACATATGTGCCAAGCACTGGGCCATGTGCTGGTGGTCCCTGACCCGACATTTAGAAGTGGGACATAGACATGAAAACTAAATCAGCAATCTAGCGATGTAGCTCCTATGAGAGAAAGATCTATGTATGGTGCTTTACAAATTGTCAGTCACAACCCATTAGTGTCCCTGAAATTAATTTTCCAGGTCACAGATAATCATGTTAATAAATGAAATAGAACACAGTAATATTCAAAATATCTAACTCCCTCACCCATAGTAAGTGAAAGTATTATTTCATGGAACTTTCATTTCAGCAATACACAGGCATGTATGTATGTGTTCTGGTGTGTCTGTAAGATATGTTTCTTACTACAGGTTGTAGTCAAAAGAGTTTAGAAAGCACTGATTTGCTCTTCAGTGGAGACACAAAAGTGGAAGTAGTGAATTCCCCCTTGGAATGGGTCTCCATGATGCTCGAGTTGAGTCTTAGTAATGGTTTACATCAGGTGGATTGATTATAAGGAGAAGGACCTTCTGAACTAATGAGATCAGCATAGGAAGAGGGACAGAAAGGACCAGGAGCCTGGCATATGTAGACACTACAAGTTCTGCCTTTCTCCTGAAATCTGAGGCTGAAGAGCCTCCAGGTCTGCACCATCATAAGGCCAGAGAGAATTGCTACTAAGAATGTGCCATAGAGCAGAGCTTCTCAAATTTAATGTGCAGAGCTTATTAAAATGCATATTATGATTTAGAAGGTCTGGAGTGGAGCCAAGGGTTCTGCATTTCCAACAAGTTCCAGGTGATGCCAGTGCTGCTGGTCCAGGGACCTCACTTTGAGAATTAAGGACCATTCTTAGAAAATAAGAATCAGTTGTTCTCCATCAATAGATGAATGGATAAACAAAATTTTTTATATATATACAATGGAGTATTTTTTAGCCATAACAAGAAATGAAGTTCTGATATATGCTACCACACAGATGAACCCTGAAAACATTACATTAAGTGAAATAAGTCAGACACGAAAGGACATTGTATGATCCCACTTAGAATAGGCAAATGCATAGAGACAGAGAGTAGATGGGAATGGTGAGTTATTGTTTAATGGGCACAAAGTTTCTGTTTAGGGTGATAGAAAAGTTTTAGAAAGAAATAGTGGTGAAGATTGTCCAACATTGCAAATATAATTAATGCTGTTAAATTATACAATTAAAAACAGTTAAAATGGTAAATTATATATATTTACCACAATTAAAAAAGAAGTGAAAATTAAAAAAGAATGAATTGTTCCCAGTGTTCTAACTTGGTCCTTGGGAGACGTGTCCAGGTGCAGGCTGCTTTGTGTTGTGTGGGAACAAGGTGGGGTGCTGGACCAGGTAAAAATATTGTCTCACCGTCATTGAACACTACCATCTGACAGGCATTATTGTGTGTAGGACCTCATTGGAAACCTATAACATACCTGTGAGGTAGGCACTATCATTATCCACATTTTATACTGTAAGGAAACTGAGTAACTTCCTGGAGCCCACAGAATGTGGTGCATCAAGGACTCAAACCTCTAGCTCTTATCAGTCCACTGGGTATTTGAGTGGCTGGGGCTGATGAGAGTACATTCAGCCCTGTCTTTTTTCTGGGCCATTTGCCCATTCTCTCTCCGCCCCCCCCCCTTTTTTTTTCTTTTACAAATAGGAGTACTAATGCTTACTAAACAAAGTGGAAATAATATGTACTTCACCAGATCACCAGATTGCTTTAAAGGTTAAATTAAATAATGCATATAAAACACTCAGCATAGTACCTGACACAGATGACGCCTACAAAACACTATTATTTAGATTATATCATTGGTTCCAAGACCTGAAATTCCATAGGTTCTAGAACCAGACTTCCTTTTTTTCTACACCCCAAACAGTTCCCGATTATTCTTATACAGCCAACTATTACGATGTTGAGGTTTGGGGGATTCTTGTTGTGTACTATTTAGGATAATTTTTGCTTTTATTTTACTTATTTTGGTGTGGCTTTTGGATTTTTTTTTTTTAAGGGAGTGGAAATGAAACTTTCTTTTCTTATCCTGGTCAGACAACTGAATCTCATTAAAGATATATGGCAGCAGAAACTAACTGGATCTTCCTGGAGTTCTTAATGCCAACTCCAGGTACATCCCCAGCATAACACAGGGACATATCATCTTTACAGCTGAAATGCAGTCTCTGGGCCCAAATTCTTTCAGATATCAGCAACCCCATACTATAACAGGCTGTTAACCATATTTCCTTATTGCTTTTCTTCTAGATACGATTACTTTTGGGGAGCTTATCAAAGAAACAATATATTTTACTCTTAGTTAAATTCAAGCCTATGCTTTGCATGTTAAGATCAAGTGTATTGGTTTCATCAAACATTTTTTCCTGAAATAATTTCAAATTCTCTTAGAGTCTTGTATTCTTTTCCTATTTCCCCCTTCTTGGTCAAAATTCAGATAATTCTGATGAAGTAATATTGTTGTTGTTATTATTCTGCAACTTCAATCCCTAACTTGCTGCATGTGGAGAAATGGCTTATTGCATACAGGGCTTAAACTCAGTGAGATATTGCACAAATGAACTTTGATAGTGGGCAAGTAAAATTAAATGAGATAAAATGTAGTAATATTAAATGAAAATGTAAATTACAAGTCTTGGTTCTGCTTGGTGCATCCCTGGGCCTGAGATGAGGTTTCTGTATTTCACTGTTAAGGATGGAAAAGGTTGGAGAACAGTTGCCAGGCTGGCAAATGTTTTCACAAGGAAGTAGAGGGAATTATTTTTACTGAATCCTAAAATATTAGAACTAGAAAGGACTTTTATAAATTATATAAACCACTCCCTTCCTCTAATATTTTACAAATGAGGAAACTGAGGCCCAGAGAATTTTACCCAATGTCACATAGCTGAATTAATTAATGGTCAAGGAAAAACTAGAAATTTGGTTCTTTTTTTCCACTTCATCAGCAGTAATTTTACTTATGGCACTTATTTCATGTCTGTCCTCAAGAATATCATTCTAGGTATTCTAGGGAGGGTGGTTGTATTGACCTAAAGTCGAAACAACAGGTTGTGTAATGCTTCCAAAATTCAGGTAAGACAATATCAAAGGTTAAGGTACAAGCACCCCAGATTATCTATACCTGACCTGTGAAACTGTGAGCTAAAGGTCTGGAGACAGCTCCTTACTGCAGAAGTGAATAAAAATAATAAGGGAATAAAGGTTTTATTGGAGCCCAGTAGCCTTCCTTGAGTGGTAACATTCCCTTTTTATCATGTGACCAGAAACTATCAACGTATGTGTGTGTGAGTGAGTGTATGTGAGCGAGTTTGTGCAAGCGTGCGTGCGTGCGTGTGCTGGGGGAGAAAGGAGAACCAAGGCATATCCCTGATACTGCCACAACCCAGTCTTACCCAGAAGTCACTGTGCTCCCATAATCCCCAGTTCCAAGTTCGGTCCCAGTCACATTTCTCATGGACTTCCATGTAGCCCATCTATAGTGCTATTTCAGAGACAGAGTGTTCTAAATCGGGTTTTGTGTCTTGGCAGAGGAATGGAACCCTCTTTTCTGATATTATTTCTGTGGGAAAGTGTATTCTGAGTTCCAAGCAACTGAACTTACATTTTTGGAATATGACCCACTTGTGTGCTGAGGATTGTTATCGTTTAAAAAAAGACCCGCTGCCATCAAGTTGATTCCGACTCATAGCGACTCTATAGGCTAGAGTAGAACTGCCCCAAAGGGTTTCCAAGAAGCAGCTGGTGGATTCGAACTGCAGACCTTTTGGTTAGCAGCCGAGTTCTTAACCACTGTGCCACTAGGGCAGGGGTAAAAAACTTGCTATATGTGTAGCTCAGTGGAACCGAGTACAGGCATTTCTTATTCTGATCTTATTCAAGGAGTATCATAATATGCCTAAAATTGGAAGCATATTCAGTCTTCCTTCCAGGAAGGGTTGGCCACAGGGTAAGCAGGTCCCTAAGGGATGAGTTTTAAGGTCAAAAGAGACTTTTTCCCTATTCATACCCTCAACTTGGTCTTATTAAACTACCTGAAATTGTCAGTGCCAATTAAGGAAGGGATTCCAGCGTGTGCAAAATTAGTATGGGGGCACAATTTTTTCTTAAACCTGGATTTTTGTTTCTGTTTTTGCTTTTTAAAATACATATTTCCAGGCCTCACTCCTGGAGAGTCTGATTGAGTAGATGAGGGATAGAATTCTGGAGCTTACATATATATATATATATATATATTTAATTGAGGTGAAGGTTTACAGAACAAATAGTTTCTCATTAAACAGTAGTACACATATTGTTTTATGACATTGTTAACAACCCCACGACATGCAATCCTCTCCCTTCTCGACCTTTTTTTTTTTTTTTTGGTGAAAATATACATAGCCAAAGATACACCACTTCAAAAATTTCTACATGCACAGTTCAGCGACATCAACTACACTCTTCCGATTGTGCTGTTATTTTCACTTTAGATGAAGGTTTACAGAACAAAATAGTTTCTCATTAAACAGTTAGTACACATGTTGCACTGTGACAATGGTTAACAACCTCACAACACATCAACACTGTCCTTACTCAACCTTGGGTTCCCTATCACCAGCTTTCCAGTCCCCTTCTGCCTTCTAGTCCTTGTCCCTGGACTGCTGTGCCTTATTAGTCCCGTTTTGTTTTATGGGGTTGTCCAATCCCCAGCTGAATGGTGAACCTTGGAAGTGACTTCACCACTGAGCTAAAAGGGTGTCTGGGGGCCATACTCTCGGGGTTTCTCCAGTCTCCTTTAGGCCAGTAAATCTGTTTTTTTTTGTGTGTTAGAATTTTGTTCTACATCCTTCTCCAGCTCTGTCCAAAACCCTCTGTTGTGATCCCGGTCAGAGCAGTCAGTGGTGGTAGCTGGGCACTATCTAGCTGTACCAGACTCAGTCTGGTGGAGGTCTTGGTAGCTGTGGTCCATCCGTCCAAAGGACTAATGGAGCTTATATGTTTTTTAAAGCTCTCCAGAAAATTCTAGCCGAGTTACTTCTGAGTCAAGATCTTGACTGATTCATTGATTGACTCATTACTCATTCTTTTATCATAAACCAGAGTTTACTAACTGCAGTGTAGGTACTGGGACTGGGGATAGAAAGACACAGTTTCATAAGAGAAGAAAGTGATATGGGAGCTACTGATACTGTCTGTTGAGATATGGGGGAGTGGCATCACAAAATGTTTCAAGGAAGCATTTATTGGAGAAGCAACATAACCGAGTGGTGGTATACCCTCATTCTTAGCCAGACCTCCTGGATTCAAAGTCCAGGTCTACCACTTACCAGCTTAAGACCTCTGTCAAGTTGTTTAAAGGAGCCTGGTGGCTCAATGATGAAGTAGCTGGCTGCTGTCCGAAAGATTGGTGGTTTGAGCCTACCCACAGGCTCCAAGGGAGAAAGACCTGGTGATCTGCTCCTATAAACATTACATCTAAGAAAACCCTATGGGGCAATTCTATTCTGTCACATGGGTCAGAACTGATTATGAGTCAGAATCGACTTGATGGCACCCAGCAACAAGTTGTTTGACCTCTCTCTGCCTCAAGTTTTTTACCTGTAAAATGAGGCAATAATCGGACTCACCTCAGAGGGTTGTTTTGAGGATTAAATGAGCAGCAGTAGTTAAAGTGTGTAGTTAACAGCGGCCTCAGGCATTAGTGTGCATCAGAATCCCCTGGGCCCCACCCTCAGCATTTCTGATTCAGTAGGTCTAGGGTGGGCCCGAGAAATTTCCAGGTAATGCTGATGCTCCATTTTCTGGAACCACTCCTGAAGAATCATTGGCTTAGAACACAGTGAGCAGCATTTGTTGATATTATCACTTTAAGTTGGGGTATTGGTGGTTCAGTGGTAGAATTCTTGCCTTCCATGTGGGAAAAAAATCAGTTGTCTTTGAGTCAATTCTGACTGATGGCAACCCCATGTGTTTCAGAGTATAACTGCGCTCCATAGGATTTTTAATGGCTGAGATCTTTTAGAAGTAGATCATCAGGCCTTTCTTCCGAGGCAACTCTGGATGAATTCAACCCGTCAACTTTTGGTTACTAGTCTAACCCTTGACCATTTGGGCTACACGGGTTGATTCCAGGCCAATTCACCTCATGCAGAGCCACCACTTGTCACCAGCTTGCATGTTGCTATGATGCTGAACAAGTTTCAGTAGAACTTCTAAACAGAGATGAATTAGGAAGAAAGGCCTGGCAATGTATTTCTGAAAATCAGCCAGTGAAAACTTTATGGATCACAATGGTCTGATCCCCAACCAACCATGGGGATGGCACAGAACTCGGCAGCATTTAGCCCCATTGTGCATGGGGTCTCCATGAGTCAGGGGCCAACTTCAGGGCTACTAACAACAACAACACTGAAGGAAGAATTTGAGATCGTCAAGCACAAGAATCCAGGCAGAAGGATCTGTCAGTGCATAGCACTGAAGGCTGAAAGCAGAGGGTATGCTCCAGCAACAGGAAAGAAACAGGCTGGCAGAGAGACAAGATGGAATGTGGCCACCAGACACAAGGGCCTGGCCCCATTTAAGTATAGATGTTATTTGAGAGTAACCAGAGAGCACATTATCAGCCACTAGCACCTTAGATGAAATTAATTTATCAGAATAGTCTGTCACCTTGCCAAAACCTGGAAGAATCCCACTCAAGTCTGGCAAATTTTGATGGCTCTAATAGGTTGGTGTTTTCTCTGGAAAAGCAGCCCACACCCAATGAGTCACAGGCATCCTCTTGGGTGCTCAGTTGTCCAGACACCTGTCGTAGACATTTGTGAGGGACTTAACTCACCACAGGACCTCTGGGTCTGTGATTATACCCTCGGAATCAGCCTAATGCTTCAGTACCCTCTTACTCCTGATACCCAAGTATCCCCCACAAATGCTTGTTTTTGTTGTTAGCTGCCATTCAGTCAGCTTCTGACTCATGGTGACCCCATGTACAACAGAACGAAACACTGCCTGGTGCTGTACCATCCCCATGGATTGGACTGTTGTGATCCATAGCATTTTCACTGGCTGATTTTCAGGAGTAGATTATCAGGCCTTTGTTTCTAGTCTGTATTAGTCTGAAAGTTCCACTGAAACCTGTCATCCTGCCTTTATTGGCAGAATTAAAAAAACAAAACAAAACAGTAACATCAGAAGGCTTATAATACTTACCTATCTACCTACCTACCTATCTATGAATATGAATATTTTCTACACTATAGACCACAAAAGACTTATTTATATACCCATTTTCCACTTCATGGACTATAAAAAGAGCATTAAAAACAAAACTCAACCCATCCATCGTTTTTATTTGTCTTTGTGATTTTTTTTCCCTGACAGGTAAACCAAGTAATTCATTAAGTTTTAGTTTAACAGACAGTTCCCACATTCCAGCCACTTGCACATTGTTGTTTCTGTGCAGGAAACACAGACCAGTTTAGCTGCCCTGTGGCTATTCTTATGCATGTCATTCTACCAACACTTTAACTGTACAACTTCAATACACTCCAGACACTCCAAAGCCAAGTGCTATCCAATATGGGCACGGTGGCTTTCACTTGGCATGGGGAATTTGGGGCCCCTGTGAAGGTAGACTAAACTATTTTCGGCATGGCATGTTGTAATGAATGGAAAAAGAGAAATCAGAGACAGGCAGTTTGCCTCTGCCATCTAGAACAAGAATATGAACGTGTCCTGCTAAAACACAGAGGAGAGATTTACATGGACGGAAACTGCTGTTACTGCTACATCAGAATTGAAGGCAGAGGACTTGTGGATGTGGAGCAGTCATATGTTAGGGGAAAATGCTCAAGTAGGTAGAGTTTGTAGACAGAAAACCCAAGTCTAAGTTCACAATTGCCTGGTGTTACATTGCTTTACAAATGTATTTTTGTGAGTATAAGGTGTATGTGTGTGTGTGTGTGTGTGTGTGTGTGTGTGTGTAAAGAGACAGAGACTGGGATGGGTAACCGGTGCAAAGGGCCCCATGTTTGGCTTAGTGCTCTGCTATCATTGTCTTGATATTCTTAATAATTTTTTTAATAAGGATCCTTATATTTTCATTTTTCACTGAAACCCCCAAATTACATAGCTAGTCCTGGAGAGAGTAATTCCACTTATTGAGGTAGTTGGAATATGGCATAATTTTTTTAATTATTAATTTTTAAGGCTACTCTTTTTGAAATACATGTACCTCAACTTACCTGCTCAACATTTTCTTACTGCTTCCCATGTAAGTCCTGTGCTTTGTTCAGTAGGAGTCCTCATAGCTTCCTAGCCATGCTTATTTGATTTCTTGCCTTAGAAAAGTTCTTGGTAGACTTTTCTGTAAAGGACCAGACAGTAAATATTTTAAGCTTTGTGGGCCTTAAGGTCTTTGTTGCAATTACATAACTGCTGTTGTCAGAAAAGGAGCAACAGACAGTACATAAATGAAGGAGCATCCCTGTATTCCAATAAAACTTTATTTACAAAAACAAGACAAGTAGGGGACTGAATTTAGCCTGTGGGCCATATTTTGCTGAGCCCTGCCTTATAGCATTCTCCTCTTTTTGATGATGATGCTACAGCTGATGAAGAAGCAGATGATGATGACAATAATGACAACAATGATGATGGCTAAAATGCATTAACACCAAACACTGTATGAGATGCTATATAAGCATTATGGTAAATGCCAGACTCTGTGTCAAATGTTTTATAAGGATTATGGTACTTAATATTTACAACACCTTTTGTAAGGTTACCACTATCTTGATTTTATAGATGAGAAAACTTAGGTTTAGAGGGGTAAAGTGATTTATCCAAGAACATCCAGCTAGTAAATATAGGAGTTGAGATTCAAACTCCAGACCTGCCCTGGGTTCCAGAGTTTCTATCTCTCTTCTTCTCATACCTGGGGCACTTGACCCCCACCTGCCATTCAGCTCCACCTTGGTCTCTGAGACTGATCCAAACTTAAGGTGAGAAGGCTGTCGTAAGGAGTTCTAGCCTCCTCCGTACAATCCACCATCTAGGTGTGGAAGCCATCTCAAGCTCTCTCCCTCATTATGATACACAGAGTTTCCTGAACCTCCGGTTCTCAAGAACCAGTCTACAGGACAATTCGGAAAAAGAAGGTGTTATGGATTGAACTGTTTCCTCTAAAAATATGTGTTGTAAATCCCAACCCCTATGCCCGTGGTCATAATCCCATTTAGGAAAGGGTTGTCTTTGTTATGTTAATGAGACAGGATTAGTGTAGTGTGTGTCTTGAGTCAATCTCTTTTGAGATATAAAAGAGATTATTGAATTTTTACAAAAATAACCCCTGCCTTCTGTTTGTTTGCCAATCTCGCCCTCCTTCCACAAGGTATTTTTGTAAGCATGCTATGCTAATTTTTTTACAGCAACATGTTAAAAAAAATTGACATGGCAGTACTTATTTGTGTAAAAATATGGTAAACAAGCAAGCAAGCAGGCAGAGATGGGGAAGAGAGATGCCAAGCCATATGAAGGTCACCCAGGAGCAGAAGCTCAAAGAGACAAGACCTTCCTCCAGAGCCAACAGAGACAGAAAGCCTTCCCCTAGAGCTAGCATCCTGAATTTGGACTTCTAGCTTCCTAAACTGTGAGAAAATAACTTTCTGTTTGTTAAAGCCACCCATTTGTGGTACTTCTGTTACAGCAGCACTAGATAACTAAGACAGAGGGTGAAAATGATTGCATAACTTGAAGAATGTAATCAATGTCACTGAATTGTACATGTAGAAGTTGTTGAATTGATGTATATTTTCAAAAACAACAAAATTAAATAAAAATAAAAATAAAAGAACCAATCTCCACCTCAGGATTCTGGTAATGGGATCTCTGTTTTGCCCTAGCTTCCATTTCCCCAGGCTTTTTTTGTTTGTTAAGATAAGCCAGGCTCTCTATGTGAAACTTATTGATGATGACAACTTGCTTAGACAATTATTTTTGTCTGCTATGGTGTTACTTTCAGATCATGATGAGTCTCTGGACTGGAATTTAGCCCAGTGCTAAAGCCAATCTCTTTTTCCCTCTGCCTCCCATCCATTTCCCTATCTCCATGCTTCATCAACCTTAATGAGTAGGTTTTGTCTTGGCTACTATTCCTCCTGTCTGTCCTGTATTATAGTACTTACCAGGGCCAAAGCTCATCTTCTCCAGAATCAGTATAGTTCTTCCCACTTGAAAGGTCCACCATTGTCTTAGTTTCCTCTTCAAATTCAATGCATTTTTGAAACTCAGCCCAAATCCTACCCTCTCTATAATATCTTCACTCACCACTCCAGTCCACATGGACCTTTCCTTTTTTTTTCAAAGTCCATATGACAGCCCCATCTTGTATTTTTCTTAGTTGTTTTGGGAACTTTAGACGTTCATTTTTCTAGCAAAAGCCCTTTGCAAGTACTACTACTTTTGCTTATTTTCCACTTGTGGAAAAGGTGGCAGTGGGGGGGACACTATTAGTATTTACTCGTTGATGGACTAGTTACTACGTGATGATGCCAAAGTGAGAAAGGGCTTATCTATTACAGTGACAATATCTCGCTAGTGAGAAAGACAAAAGTGTCCCCTGACAACTATGGCTTAGCCTGGCAGGATCAGGTTGGTCCTGGTGTTCTCCTACTGAACATAAGCAATTTCACAAAACACAATTCATCTAAAGCCACTCTGTGACCATGACCGATTAAGACAAAAATAAGGCCCTCTGCAGTCATGTCTGAACACAGACAAAACATGAACATTGTCCAAGCCACAAAAGTGACCAAACATTCCCCTATCCTGGCTATTATGAATGACCATAGCTTCTTTACCAATTACAGTTTTAGCTCTGTTTCATTCCTCTTGCCATATAGATTTAAGATACCCAAAGATGCTGCTGCTTTCTGACAGTATCCAGTCTAGAGTAAAACACTGCTTCCTTGAACCTTTCCCCAAATCACTTAAGACCAGCCCAAATCCTTTCATAAGTCTCTTCTAATACCCTCTTACTATGACCCCACCATCTCCACGGTGTGTGTTCTTCCTCGCTGCAATGAGAAATAAACCCACCTTGTTCAATTACAGGTGCATTCTTGGTGGTCTTTGGCTGTAGAACATTGACACTAGAAATTCCTTGAGCTATTAGAAACATGCTCCAGTCATCTTGACCTTGGTTTCTTCAGGGAGTTTATATGTTCTCTCTCCACCCTGAAAGTCTCTATGGCAATTGGGAGCAACTAAAAACTTTACCATGAGAACACTCACTCTGTTCTCTGCTTTAGTGACCCTTCTCCACCCTTTCATCCCACTCTAAATGCTGCCAGTAAATAAATAAAACAAATTGACTTAGAATATTTTAAGAACTGTTTCTTCCCTCCTTTACAGTTCCACAACTTGACATGAAATATTGTAAACCCAGAATGGTATACATGGTAGCTCCCACTTTCAAGGCAGAATCTGGACTGCACCAGCTTCTTTTACTTTCAAATCCAGCACTGTTCCTATCCTCCCTTTATTTTTAGTCACCATAAGGAATGGACTACTGTATAAATAAACATGCATTTTTCTCACATGGAATTCAACTAATTCAACTAAGTCTATAACGAATATCCTGATGTTTAGATGGGCTCCAATGCACTTTTCTAGTAATAAGTATGGTACCAGGAGGGCCAGCACGATGCAGGAAAAAGAACAGCCACTGAATTCAAACTTAGAAGATTTGGAGTTTAGTCTGAATTTTCCACAAACCATCACTTTGACCTTGGGAAATCCATATCCTCTAAGCCTAAATTCCTTATCAAAATGAAGCATTTACTGAAAGCCTACTCAATATCAGGTACTAGGATAAGTTGTTAGTCCCTTCTCTCAAGCACTTTGCAAATAATATAATTGACAAGCATCATACAGAAATGATGTTGGAGATCGCATGATACAATTTTGCAAGACCAACAACTTACTCATTGCAAATGCCTTTTTTCAACAACAAAAAAGGTGACTATACATGTGGACCTCACTGGATGGAAAACACAGGAATCAAAGTGACTACATATGTAGAAAGAGATGATGGAGAAGTTCAATATCATCAGTTAGAACAAGGCCAGGGGTCAACTACGGAAAAGACCATCAATTGCTCATATGTAAGTTCAAGCTGAAGCTGCAGAAAATTAAAGCAAGTCCACAAGTACCAAAATATGACCTTCTTAAGAACAGATTAGCTGCACTGAACACTAATGACCGAAGACCAGATGAGTTGTGGGATGACATCAAGGATATCATACATGAAGAAAGCAAAAGGTCATTAAAAAGACAGGAAAGAAACAAAAGACCAAAATGTATGTCAGAAGAGACTCTGAAACTTGCTCTTGAATGTAGAGTAGCTAAAGCAAATGGAAGAAATGATGAAGTAAAAGAGATGAACAGAAGATTTCAAACGGTGGCTCAAGAAGACAAAGTGAAGTATTATAATGACATGTGCAAAGGTTTGGAGATAGAAAACCAAAATGGAAGAACACGCTTGGTATTTCTCAAGTTGACAGAACTGAAGAAAAAACTCAAGCCTCGAGTTACAATACAGAATGACTCTATGGGCAAAATACTGAACAACGCAGGAAGCATCAGAAGAGGATGGAAAGAATACACAGAGTCACTGTACGAAAAAGAACTCGTTGACATTCAACCATTTCAAGAGGTAGCATATGCTCAAGAACCGATGGTACTGAAGGAAGAAGTCCAAGCTACACTGAAGGCGTTGGTGAAAAACAAGGCTCCAGGAATTGACAGAATACCAACTGAGATGTTTCCACAAATGGATGCAGCACTGGAGGTGCTCACTTGTCTACGCCAAGAAATTTAGAATACAGCTACCTGGCCAACCAACTGGAAGAGATCCATAATTGTACCGATTCCAAAGAAAGCTGATCCAACATGGAAATTATCAAACAATATCACTAATATCACATATAAGTAAAGTTTTGCTGAAGATAATTCAAAAATAGTTACAACAGGGAACCGCCAGAAATTCAAGTTGAATTCAGAAGAGAATGTGGAATGAGGGATATCATTGCTGATATCAGATATATCGTGGCTGAAAGCAGAGAATACCATAAAGATGTTCTTGTGCTTTATTGACTATGTAAAGGCATTCTACTGTGTGGATCCTAACAAATTATGGATAACATTGTGAAGAATGGGAATTCCAGAACACATAACTGTGCTCATGTGGAACCTGTACATAGACCAAGAGGTAGTCGTTTGAATAGAACAAGTGGTTTAAAATCAGGAAAGGTGTGCGTTGGAGTTGTATTCTTTCACCATACTTATTCAGTCTGTACACTGAGCAAATATTCCAAGAAACTGGACTATATGAAGAAGAACATGGCATCAGGATTGGTGAAAGACTCATTAACAACATGCAATATGCAGATGACACTATCTTGCTTGTTGAAAGCAAGGAGGACTTGAAGTATTTACTGATGAAGATAAAAGACAATAGCCTTTATATTGAGGATTACACCTCAACATAAAGAAAACAAAAATCCTTCACAACTGGACCAATAAGCAACATCATGATAAATGGAGAAAAGACTGAAGCTTTCAATGATTTCATTTTACTTGGATCCACAATCAACATCCATGGTAGCAGCAGTCAAGAAATCAAACGATGTATTGCACTGGGCAAATCTGCTGCAAAAGACCTCTTTAAATTCTTAAAAAGCAAAGATGTCACTTTAAGGACTGAGGTGCACCTGACCCAAGCCATGGTGTTTTCCATAGCCTCATATGCATGCAAAAGCTGGACAATGAATAAGAAAGACTGAAGAAGAATTGATGCCTTTGAATTATGGTGTTGGCAAAGAATATTCAATATATCATGGACTGCCATAAAAATGAACAAGTCTACCTTGGAAGAAGTTCTGACAGAGTGGTCCTTGGAAGTGAGGATGGCGAGATTTCACCTCATGTACTTTGGACATGTTATCAGGAAGGACCAGTCTCTGGAGAAGGACATCATGCTTGGTAAGGTAGAGGGTCATCAAAAAAGAGGAAGACCCTTGATGAGATGGATTGACACAGTGGTTGCAATAATGGGCTCAAACACAGCAACGATTGTGAGGATGGTGCAGGACTGGGCAGTGTTTCATTCCGTTGTAAACAGGGTTGCTGTGAGTTGGAACCAATTCGATGGCACCTAACAACAACATCACAGCAACATGTGAGAAAAAGTACTACAAAAGCACTGAGAAGGAAGGCCTAACTCATCCTGGGTAGTCACTGAAAATGAGTCCATTTTCTTACATATAAGAGATCCCTAAGTTCTTGAACCTGGCTACCTAAGTTTCACTCTGACTCAATTTACTAGGGTTGGACAAATTACAATCTCTCTGTGCCTTGGTTTCCTCATCTGTAAAATGAAAATAATAATTATACCTACCTGTGACGGCTAATTTTCTGTGCCAACTTGGCCAGGCTACTGTTCCCAGTTGTTTGGCCAAACATTAGTCTAGTTGCTGTTCCATAATGTGATCTCTAATGTAAGTTGCAATATAATCACCTTCTATAACGCAACCTAGTATAATGTAACTGATCAATTAGTTGAAAAGGGAATTTCCCTAAGATGTATTCTGCCTCCTGAATATAAACAGATATTTTGGCAAAACTTTACACTGCACTCTTCCTCTCCACTGATCTGTAGGTATTGAGGTACAAGCCTGCAGGAGTCTCTAGCCTGTTACCTGATCTACAGATTTTGGCCTCGCCAGTTCCCACAATTGTGTGAGCCAATTCCTTGAAGTAAATTTCTCTCTATACATATACTACCAGTTGCCATTGAGTCTGGGTGGACTCAAACTTCCAACCTTTCAGACAGCAGCCGTACGTGTTAGTTGGCACCACCCAGGGATCTCTTTCTCTCTTGCTTTTTTCCTCTGTGTGTGTGTGTGTGTGTGTGTGTGTGTTATATATATATGTATGTATGTATTTTTCAAGTGGTGGTCCCTAGGCTTTAACCTCATTTATCAATGATTTTGATAAGAATGTAGAAAGTATACTTTGAAAATTTGTCAGAAACATAAATCTGGGTGGTATAAGAGATATTAAACACATTGGATATGAAATTAAGATCTGAAATGATCTTGGCTGATAGAATCATGGGATCACTCTAATAAGAATTATTTGTACAAGAATTCTACTGTACAGTTACTTCTGGGCAACATGGCACCATAGACAGAAGCACCACACAGTCCCTCCACAGCAAAGATCTGAAAAACTAAGTCAAACAGAGACAAACGTCAATCCTGGAACCTTAAGCGTCAAATGGAGAGATAAAGAACTCAGCCAAGCACCGAATGGAATATGAAACTGATAGAGAACAGAGAGGGAGGAGAGATATGTGCAGAGGTCCCCCATCAGCTAACGCAGCCCTTGGACTCCTGTCAGAGATTAGTGAACAGGGAGTATGAGAAAGCAGCTTCATGGAGCTCCCAGCAGGAAAACAGAAAAACTGGTAATTAGTGATATAAGCTTCCCCCCACACCCCTTCTTCACCCCTGCTCGGCCTCCTCTGCTTCCTGCAGCCACAGTTTCTTGGCCGGGAAGCACAGGCTTCAGCCTGTTGCCACTTGGATTTCACCCACCCACGTTGGCCGGCTGCCTGAGTGCCATTTGCTGGTGTTGCTTTTTTTCCGCTTCTTTTGGTTTATTCCGTAACTCTCACCACCTCCCCCTCTTCTCTCTCAAATACCTGACTCCGTGTGCCATCTTTGCTTCTCCTTGAAAGGCTGTGAAACGTTGGACTGTGGAACTGCTTCCCAGCATGTGTTGCCACGCTGGTGGGATCCTCAGCACTTTTTTTTTTTTTAAATTGTACTTTAGATGAAGGTTTACAGAACAAATAGTTCCTCATTAAATTGTACACATATTGTTTTATGACACTGGTTAACAAACCCATGACGTGCCAACACTCTCCCTTCTCGACCTTGGGTTCCCTATTATCAGCTTTCTTGACCCCTCCTGTCTTCTAGTCCTTGTCCCTGGGCTGTTGTGCCCCATTGCTCTTGTTTTGTTTTATGGGGCTGTCTACTCTTTGGCTGAAGGGTGAACCTTGGGTATGACTTTATTATTGAGCTAAAAAGGTGTCTGGGGGCTATACTCTTCGGGTTTCTCCAATCTCTGTCAGGCCAGTAACCCAAGGCTTTTGTTTATTTGTTTTGATTTGTTCTGTTTTCATTTGTTTGTTTTCTTTTTCTTTTCTTGGCTTGGGAGCCCCTTCTAGCCAGGAAGTACTGCTTGGCCTGGAGGCAACCTCCCCAGTCTGCACAGCACGTGGTGGGATCCCTGGGGGCATTTTGGTTTTCTTTGTTTTTGTTTTCTTTTTTCCTTTTTGTCTTTCTTCATTTCTTAGTTTCTTGTCTGTCTATACTTAACTTCTCTTCTTGTCTCCTGAATACTGGGTGCTGTGTGACACCTCTACCCCTTCTAGCCAGGCTATACTTCGCGGCATGGGAGCCACTTCCTCAGTCTTCACAGCTGCACTGGTGGGATCCCTGGGAGTTCTTCTTTTTTTTCTAATTTTTATATATTTATTTTAACCTTTTCCTTTTGTTTTTCTCCATTTCAACTGCAAGTTCCCTTAGCACTCTTTTTGGTTTTTGTTTGTTTTTGGCTCCTGTTTCTATCTCCTCTCTCCCATACCCATCTTAGCTTCACACATCACAATCTCCTCCCTCCTTCCTGCCTACCTGCACTGTGTGATGAACATCAAACCCTGAAGCAGCACAGGCACAACCTACCGAACTTGCCCTGCAGTGATTCCTGGCTGGCCTGTCAGCTCTAATATGTGCCACAAACAACCAATCCCAGCAAATTCCCTTCACCTGGGCCTGCCCTGCAGCACCATAGCTGAGTGACTGACCCTGCCTATTGGACAAGGTGAAAAGTATCGTGCACACAGACGAGCAAACAACAAAGAAGGCACAGCCTGCCTTCTCAGACACTACCAAATAAAACAAAAAAGCAGGGTGAAACAAACCTACAATCAATAAATGAGGAAAATAACTACTGAATGTCCTGAAGACAGCAGACAATACAAAAACATATACAAAAACAGGACAGGATGATCACAGTAGGTGTACAAAACAAAATACCAGATGACTTTCCAGTAGAAGAAAAGGCACTAGAACTACCTGATAGGGAATTCAAATCTCTAATATTCAGAGCTATCCAAAAAAAATAGACAAAAGGAGGAAAAAACAGATAAATTCATGGAAAAGGCAGACAAATTCATGGAAAATACAGACCAAAAAAATGGAAGAATTCAGAAAATAATACAGGAACAAAATGCCAAAATAAATTTACAACTAGAAATAATACAAAAACAACAATTAGAAATTCAAAAGATAAACAACAAGTTTTCATAAATGGACAGTGTCATAGAAGGGCTGAGGAGCAGGTTTGAAACGATGGAAGACAGATCAGTGAAATTGAAGAAAACAACTGGATAAAACTCTGAGGAAAAATCAGAAAAAAGAATGAATAAAAATGAAGAAACCCTGAGAATTATGTGGCATACAATCAAAGGCAAAAATTTTCGAGAGATCGGAGTTCCAGAGTAGGGCGAGAAAACAGAAAACACAGAGAGGATCACTGAAGAATTGCTGACAGAAAACTTCCCCAATATCATGAAAAGATGACAAGCTGCTCATCCAAGAAGCTTAACGAACCCCATATAGGATAGAACCCAAAAGAAAATCATCAAGGCATATCATAATCACACTCACTAAAATCAAAGACAAACAAATAATCCTGAGAGCAGCTCGATAAAAACGAAAAGTCACATACAGAGAAGAAACAGTAAGACTAAGGTCAGATTATTTGGCAGAAACCACGCAGGCAAGACGGCAATAGAATGGCATATATAAAACCTTGAAAGAAAAAAATTGCCAGCCAAGAATAATATATCCTGCAAAACGCTCATTCAAATATGATGGTGAAATTAGGTCATTTCCAGATAAACAGAAATTAAGGAACTATGTAAAAACCAAATCAAACTTACAAGACTTATTAAAGGGAGTCCTTCGATCTAAGAACAAACAACATCAGGCCACAGGCTGAATATAGGACACAGGATTGTACTAGCCAGATACCAACCTAGGAAATGAACTCTTAAGGACTATGCAAAACCAAAAGAATTACCACAGAGAACCAGACAGGTTAATCTGTAAATGACAACATCAGAACAATAAAAGAGGGAATAAACGGTATTGGCATAGAACCTTCTAATGGAGAGGAAGGCAAGGTGATACCAAGTAATAATAGACTGGTTCAAACCTAGGAAGATAAGGGTAAATCTCAAGGTAACCACAAGGAAATTTAGCTAATCTACCCATCAAAATAAAGAAGAAAAACATAAAGTCTCAGCAAAAACAAAATCTACAAAAATAAAAGAAATGGGAAAAAAAAATCCATAAACAAAAGGAATTCAGCAAAGGAGAGTAATAGGAACAAAGAAAATGTCTGCAACACAAAAAAAGCACTAGAAAATGATAGCAATAAACTCACACCTATCAATAAATTACACTGCATGTAAATGGCCTAAATACACCCATAAAGGGACAGAGAGTGAACGAATGGATAAAAACACAGGATCCATCAATATGCTGTCTACAAGAGACACACCTTAGAAACAAAGACGTAAATTTATTAAAAATCAAAGGATGGAAAAATATATATCAAGCAAACAGCTACCAAAAAGAGCAGGAGCGGCAATACTAATCTCAGATAAAATAGACTTTAAAACAAAATCCACCATAAAAGACAAAGAAAGACAATATATAATGAGTAAGGGGACGATCCATCATGAAGACATAACCATAATAAAGATCTACGTACCTAATGACAGGGCTCCATAGTACATAAAACAAACTCTAACAGCACTGAAAAGAGAAATTCACAGTTCCACAATAACACTAGGAGACTTCAAAACACCACTGTTGGTAAAGGACAGAAAATCTAGAAAGAAACTCAACAAAGACACAGAAGACCTAAAGGGCACAATCAGCCAACTTGACCTCACAGACATATATAGAACATTCCATCCAACAGCTGCAAAGTATGCATTCGTTTCCAATTTGCATGGAATGTTCTCCAGAATAGACCACACCTTAGGCCACACAGCAATCCTCAACAAGAACAAAAATGTTGAGATAATACGAAGTATCTTCTCTGACCACAATGCCATCAAGGTAGAAATTAACAACAGAAAGATCAAGGAAAAAAAATTGATTACATGGAAACTGAATAACACCCTGCTTACAAACCACGGGGTAATAGAAGAAATCAGAGATGGAATAAAAAAATTCCTAGAATCAAACAAGAATGAAAACACGTCATACCAAAACCTTTGGGACAAAGCAAAAGCAGTCCTCAGAGGACAATTTATAGCAATAGATGCACACATCAAAAAAGAAGGGACAAAATCAAAACATTAACTACTCAACTTGAACAAATAGAAAGAGAACAGCAAAAAAGCCCTCAGCCACCAGAAGAAGAAAATAATAAAGAACAGAGCAGAAATAAATGAAATAGAGAATAGAAAAACAATAGAAAGAATCAACAAAACCAAAAGTTGGTTCTTTGAAAGAATCAACAAAATCGACAAACCACTGGCCAGACTGA
>NW_004444001.1:12386282-12415671 GCF_000243295.1 Trichechus manatus latirostris | reverse complement strand
TGCTGGTGGGAATGCAAAATGATACAACCATTTTGGAAAATGATATAGTGCTTCCTTAGAAAGCTAGAAATAGAAATACCATATGATTCAGCAATCCCACTCCTAGGGATATATCCTAGAGAAATAAGAGCTGTCACACAAATAGACATATGCACACCTATGTTCATGGCAGCATTGTTCACAATATAAAAAAGATGAAAACAACCTACATGCCTATCAACAGATGAATGGATAAACAAATCATGTTACATAGACACAATGGAATACTATGCAACAATAAAGAACAATGATGAATCTGCAAAGCATCTCATAACATGGATGAAACTGGAGGGCATTATGCTGAGTGAAATACGTCAATCACAAAAGGACAAATATTGTATGAGACTACAACTGTAAAAACTTGTGAAAAGGTTTAGATACAAAAAGAAACAATCTTTGATGGTTACGAGGGAGAGAAGTGGTGGGGGGAACACTAAATAGACAACAGATAAGTGGTATTTGGTGAAGGGTAAGACAGTACACAATACTGGGGAAGCCAGGACAAGTTGTACAAGGCAAGGTCATGGAAGCTCAGGAGACACATCCAAACTCCTGATGGACCGAATTGCTGGGCTGAATGCTGTGGGGACCATGGTCTCAGGGAACATCTAGCTGAATTGGTATAACAGTTTATAAAGAAAATGTTCTACATTCTACCTTGGTGGGTAGCGTCTGGGGTGTTAAAAGCTGTGAGCAGCTATCTAAGATACTCCACTGGTCTCACCGCTTCAGGAACAAGGGAGAATGAAGAAAATAAGATACAAGGGAAAGATTAGTCCAAAGGACTAATGGACCACAAGTACCAGAGCCTCCACCAGACTGAGTCCAGTTTAACTAGATGGTGCCCAGGTACCACCACTGACTGCTCTGACAGGGATCACAACAGAGGGTCCCGGACAGAGCTGGAGAGAAATGTAGAACAAAATCCTAACTCACAAAAAAAGACCAGACTTACTTGCCTGACAGAGACTGCAGAAACCCCCAGAATATGGCCCCTGGACACTCTTTTACCTCAGTGATGAAGTCACTCCTGAGGTTCACCCTTCAGCCAAAGACTAGACAGCCCCATAAAACAAAACGAGGCTAATGGGGCACAATAGTCCAGGGACAAGGACTAGAAAGCAGGAGGGTACAGGAAAGCTGGTAACAGGGAACCCAAGGTGGAGAAGGGAGAGTGTTGACGTGTCGTGGGTTTGTTAACCAATGTCATAAAACAATATGTGTACTAATTGTTTAATAAGAAACTATTCTGTAAACCTTCATCTAATGTACAACAAAAAATATTTTAAAAAATAAAAGAATTCTTCTGTACAGACAGGGAACAGTGATTTCTGGGATAGAACAACAGTTTAACAGTAAAATATATGAAAAAGATTGAGGAACTATATCAAAAACCAAGCCAGTTGCCAGTGAGTTGATTCTGATTCATGGTGACCCTATGTGTGTCAGAATAGAACTGTGCTCCACAGAGTTTTCAGCAGCTGATTTTTTGGAAGTATGTTGCTAGGCCTTTCTTCCAAGGCAGCTCTGAGTGGATTCCAATAGCTAAACTTTCAGTTAGCAGTCGAGTGCTTAACCATTTGTACCACCCAAGGACTCCTGAAGGATTATAGTTGAGAGTAAATTCAACAGGAGTCAAAAGAGTAATCTGACAGGAAAATAACCATGTTTATTCTTAAGCAGAATTAGTAGAAAAAGCATTCAGGACAATGGATATGACTGTCCTATTTTACCTTGAGAAACGATGTTAGATCAGACCACACATGGGTATTTCTATTGAATTCTTTACTTACAATTCTGCTTCTTTCTTTCCTTTCTTGAAAGAAAGTAGTCTGGCAGGGGTTGGGCCCAGGAGAGGAGGGGATCAGAGTGAGGGTGGTCCAGTAGGAGTTGAAGCCTGTATGAAGAAGGCACCTGAGTTATGTTAATGAGGCAGGATTCAATCTACAAGATTAGGTTGTATCTTGAGTCAATCTCTTTTGAGATATAAAAGAGATAAGCTAGCAGAGAGACAGAGGGACCTCCTACTACCAAGAAAGCAGAGCCTAGAGCGGAGTGCATCTTTTGGACCTGGGGTCCCTGTGCTGAAATGCTCATAGACCAGGGGAAGACTGATGACAAGGACCTTTCCCCAGAGCCGACAGAGACAGCAAGCCTTCCTCCGGAGCTGGCACCCTGAATTCGGACTTGTAGCCTCCTAAACTATGAGAGAATAAATTTCTCTTTGTTAAAGCCATCTTTGTGGTATTTCTGTTATAGCAGCACCAGATAACCAAGACACCACCTGTAAAGGGAAAAATCAATATCATATGTCACACAACAGAATGCAGTGAAAATACAGTGTCCTGTGATATTCTGGCTCAAAACATATAATCTCTGTCTAATCATGAGGAAACATCAGACAAACACAAATGGAGGCACATTCTATAAAATGACTGGTACAAAATCTTCCAAACTGTCAAGGTCACTCTTTCAGACTGTAGGAGATTAAAGAGATATGACAACTGGGTGAAACGCCATATCCTCTCTTGGATTCCTTTGATAAAAGGGTCTCTGGCAAGAGGCATACAAGGTTTTTGATTTTTTTTTTTTTTTTTGTATTATTCCTGCAACTTTTTTGTAAGCTAGAAATTCTTTAAAAAAAACCCAACAGTACAGCTACTGGGAATAGTACATAGCCATAAAAAATAATGTTGAAACTAATGACATGAGAAAAGATTTATAAATAAAAAAAAAAGTTAGTAAACACTATGACTATGGGGCAGTTGTACTCTGTCACTTGGGGTCACTATGACTTGAAATTGACTCTAAAATTGGCACCTAACAATAACAAAACATATAATAATTCATTTTCATTAAAAAAACTAGCTATCTATAGATAATTATAGATTTATGTAACCCATATAAAGTCATGTTGCCTTGGGAGCCAGTCTTGGCAAAGTGATACAAATAACAACACCAGCAGCAACAAAGGAGTAATCTGGTATCAAAATAATTGAAAAGTAATTGTAATCTTTTTATAATCCCTCAAAATGTCAAGATAAGTACACATTCATGTGTAGCTGGCAACTGGTACTATATATGCCATGCATTGTGCCAAGTGCTTTACATGTATTAACTCATTTACTTTCTCACATTAAATATTGCCTTTTTCTACTTTTCAAAATTTTTACAATGAACATATTACTTCTATAACCAGAAAATTTTATTTGTAAAAGTATACTTATAAAGACAGATCCTATTAAGATAAAAACCACAAGGATGGCAAAGTCTAGAAACTACTGCAAGTAGGATTTTGTTTAACAATTGAGAATGTTTAACCTGGTAAAGGGGGCTGGGAGTGGGTAAGACATGAAAGCTATCTTCGCATATTTGACAGACAGCCAATTGGAAGAGAAATTGGACTTGGCACCTTTGGCTTCAAAAAGTAAGATAGAACCTAGAGAAAATCCTAGGGAGGCAAGTTTAATAAGGATGTGCTTTCAGATAGTTCTATTCAAAAAGATAATTTATCTAAATCAATGAATATTTATGGATTTATGCATTCAGTTGAAGTGGCTCAATGGTTCAGCACTGGGCTGCTAACTAAAAGGTCAGCAGTTCCAACTCACCAGCAGCTCCAAGGGAGAAAAGACCTGGCAATTTGCTCCAGTAAAGATTATAGCCTAGGAAACCCTATGGGGCAGTTCGCAATATGGGGTCACTATGAGTTGTAATCAACTGGACGGCGCACAACAATAGAGAGAAGAGCCAAGCTCTACCTTTTCTGTTAAAACAAACAAAAAAATACGTCAACCTTGGAAAAAACAATGTGGTGTCTGAGTGAGCAAAGAGAAGTAAATTGGGAAGTTTATGGATTACTTCAAGGCAATTTTAATATTGTTAGATAACAGAAAGGTGATAAAAAGCAAAAAGTCTATTTATGTTGAATTAGAAAAGTGACAGAACACAAAAATGACTTAAATCTGTTGATTCATTCCCACCCCCAGGTTGGATTTGCACCTGCCCCACTTCTTCTTTCCATTTCCCCACTTTCCCTATTATGATCTTTTGCATTACTGACATTCTCTTGCCCTCACACATCTCAGCCCTCTCCATATCTGTGCCACCCCTAAGGCACATGCATCCTCCCCCTCCGAATTGCTTTATTTTCTAAAGCAGAGACTTCCACCGGGGTTAACTTTGTTTAGTAACAGACCTGGATTCTGTTTCACTTTCAGCCCTTTGCTGTGAGATACCAGCCTCCCACTTCTTGTGTCACGGGCTCTCACACAATAGGAGTCCTTGAAGCCTTAGCCGGACTGTTCCCAGGTCTGGTGGCTGCAAATCCTGGCAAGGCTGTGAAGTCCGCGCAGGGCACCTTCAGCCGCGTGGACAGGGCCGGGCGCGGGGCTTCAGCCAGAGGGCGCCAGCGCACACCCGGCGCAGACGCCCAGGAGGACCCAGCAAAGGCTTCGTGACCTCTTCTCAGTTAGTTCGAGCTGGGGGGCTCAGTCACCTTGTAAGAAGAGTCTCTCTCCCAGCACCTTCACCCTCAGTTTGTCTCTCTGCCAGTTTGTTCTTTGCTGTCACAGTCCAGTCAACCTTAGCTTCAGAATCAGCCCCCTCCCAACCCCGACCCCCAAGGAAGCCCCTACCCCGAGCGTGACCCCGAGGAGCCCTCTCTCCGCTGAGGCCACAACCCTACCTTCTGGGCCGGGTGCCATAGGATCCTAGCTCCCTCCCGGGCACCCGGAGTAGAAAGGAGGGGTTGTGGGGCTGAGAGCAGGGTGGGAATCGGGAGGGGAGTGGGTAGGAGACCCGGAAGGGCGTTGGGTCGGGGGGAGGGGATGCAAGGAGGCCAGACAGGGGCTTTCGGTTTCCCGGGGTCTGATTGGAGGTTGGCCCGATGAGTCGGAGCTGGGGGCGCGCCCATCTCCGCTGCCTCCTGTGAGAGCCGCTGGCTCGGCCCCTCCCCGGAGCCGCTTTGTCCCGGGTGACGGCGGCCGAGGCTGCGAGGAGGAGACGGCAGGAGCCTTAGAGCCACGGACCCGCAGACCGGGAGACCGGGAGGCGGGGCGCGCAGCGCACGGCACCGCGCCCGCCCCCACGCGCTCTTGCACCGGCGGGCAGGTGAGCAGGCAGCGCCGCGCCGGCAGTCGCCGGCCCCAGCAGACAGCGCGAGCCACCGCCTCCGCCTCTGCCGGCGTATCACTGACGCCCAGCAGGTCTGTTATGTAACTCGCCAGCCCCGCTAGCCCCTGCACCCCGTCCTGCCCCGGCTGCGGGCGGTGCCCTGGCGGTGCCAGGGGACAGCGGCAGGGGGCGGGCGAGCGCGGCCGCGTTTGGGGGCTGGGCTGGGGGCAGAAGCGGGGTGGGGGGGGGTCTCCTTGGTCAAATTGTCAGTTCCCGAGGCGACTCTGATGACGGAGGTCTCCCTTGACCCGCCCATCTAGAGGGCGCGGGTCTGAAGGAGCCCCTTGCCGCATTTGGAGTGGCAGAAGGGTTCAGCTTCCCAGTAGCAGCAGCAGGTGTGTAAGTGGAGGAGCGAGAATGACGCGGTGTGATTCTCAGGACTGAAGCTTGGAGAGGGGTTAGGGGAGGCGCGCTGGACGCCGGGGGAAAAGCAGAAACAGGCAGGAAAAAGGGTTCTTTCCCAGGGCTTAGCGGAAAGTGCTGGGGAAAGGGGAAGGTGCTTTGAGGCACAGCGGGCTGGGAATTGTCCTGCCAGGGATTAGCGGGCTTGGGTCATCTAAAAATAACTTCAAGTTTGAAAAGTGAAATGGACGGAAGCGCGGTGTGTCGGGTTCGTCCTGCCTGTGGGATGCTTCGCTCTAGAAGTCGCCGGAGGGAGCAGGCAAATCCTAGCCGCCCGATCCCGAGGCTGCCTCCCAGTCTTCACCGGTTTCCAGGGCGTCTCGGGTTGCCTTTTAGTTAATGATTTATTCTCCAAGGTGCTACTGCCTTCTTACCCCAAAATGATTTATGTAGAGTGCATGTTTTGAAACTTTCCATTGGGATAAAGGTGTTAAATGGACATCTAAAGAGTCATCTGCCACGACTTCTTTTCTTTGCTAAGTCTCCTTTAAGTAAGAACGAAAGTTTCTGGGGCTCCTTTTAAACAAACTATCGGAGATGAAAGAATGCTAGAGCATTCCAGCCCACATTTCTCCCTCCCTTCAGCCAGAATCCCACATAAACCATCCTAGAGAGGGGATGCTTTAGAAAAAGTAGGACATTCTTGACAGTGCAACTCAACTTTCACGCCTCCACCCTCCTTAATTAAATCAAGGTCAAGACACAGAGCAAGTGTATTACGGGCATAGGGCACTGCTTGCTAACTGGCCCCCTCCATTCTGGGGGTACTGGCAAGTTGGAAATGCACAGAAATTGGAAAGGATCAAGAAGCAGATCAGCATGACTGGATCAAGGCAAGGGCTTGAACATTTGGCTGCTTTTCAGAGTATGCTCATTGATTTTCTTTAGCTTTAGAGTTCTTAGATAAGTGCGATCAGTCACTGAGTTCAATTAGTCTAAAATGTGAGTTGCATTTTGCTTTCAAATCGACTGCAAATCAGATCAGCATTTATTGAGCACCTACTACCCAGATCCAGCCCATAGCAGTTTGTGAGGGAAAAGTGTCCTCGACTAAAGCTACAGGATTCCAAGAGCACTTAAAATGCTTTGTGTGTGCAGGTCCTGCAGAATGCATCTAAAATCTGGGAGGATGTGATTCTCTCTCCCAGTGATGAACGTTTAACAGACATAAGTGGGAACTTGAGAACTTTGTCATTTATAAGTACTCATCGCACTCCTTTAGAAACCACTTGCATAATCATTTGTAGATAGTCATATGTATGGCTGAAATTAGCTTTCTCTTCATTTAGACCAACTTTGACATTCGCTGAGGCCTCATTTTCCTATTCCTTTATTTTCCATACTATCCACTCATTAATTTACTCAACAGGTATATATTAAACAACTACTGTGTGCTATGCATGCTCAGTGCCAGAGGCTAAAAGAATGGGGCTGATGCCTCTTGGAACTCAAACTAGCAGAAAAGAAGAATAAGAAATAGTGGTTTAGGGGGATGAGTGTTTCATGGAGATAGAACAAGTGAAGGGGAGGTGGAGAGAATCTGGAAGGGTTTTCAGAGGAGTTCACAATCGGACTGGACCTCAGTAGGCAGAAGAGTTCTCTAGAGAAGGGACTTAGGCATTCCACATTGAAGGAATAGCGTAAGCATACTGGGGAAAGGTCATGTTCAAAGCAATCTAAGTGTTCCAAGGTTAGGGGGTGACAGGAGAGTTTAGGGAGGCTTTAGTGAGCTTGGATTATGAATATAAAATGCTGAGGAGAAGCAACCATGCAGCCTTTATGAGAGAAATGATTTAATCTAATTTGTAGTTTATAAAGGTGAATTTGGAGGTGGTAAGAAGGTAGGTCATAAAGAGGAATGAGCTCAGGTTTTAGACCCTTGGAGTAGTCCAGGCAGAACATGAAGTGTGTCTGAGCCAGGTGGCAGGAAGGAAAGGGAGGAGAGAGCTACGGGAGAGTTATTTTAAAGGGAGAATCAATGGCGCTTGGTCACCAAGTGGCGGAGTATGGAAGGGAGGGCTTAGATGTCTAGATACATGGTCAGGCTTTTAACTGAGTTAGGAAGTAAATGAGAAAGGGCATGGTTTGAGCACAGTGAGGAGTTTTGTTTTGAACATTCAACTGAAAATGCTCACTGGGCACTTTTATTTTCAAAGGTAATTTCTTCATTCCTGATGTTAACCTTCTGCTGATCTTGCCCACCTTCATTCCTGAGACTGTCTAGGGCTGCCGTTTGAGATGAAGAAGGTGATTCTCGTAGCAGGAAGTTGTTTCTACTTTCAACCCCAAAAGCAAAAGTATTAACTATCAGTTACCCAAACTACTAGTAGTAGTAATAATAATAATTATAGTGATAATGATAATCATGTCCAGCATTTTTTGAGTACTTACTGTGTGCTAGACACAAAGAATTTAGAGCTCTCCATGGATTATCATATTTGATTCTCATAATAATTTATGAGGCAGGCACTGTTATTACTCTCACATAGTTGACAAGAAAATGAAGGCAAAGAGAAGGTACCTTGTCTAGGGCACACAGTTAGAGGTGCATCCAGGGTTTGAGCCCATGCAGTCTGACCAGTACTCTAAATCACTAATGTTAAATAATTCCTGTGTAACCCTGGAATGTGCTTTTTACCCTTTGTTTGAATATTTGTGGGTAATGCCATAAAAAAGTGGGTGATGACTGAGAGTCAGGAGTCTTGGCTCTCATCTGGGCTTTGTACCTAATTTGCTGTGTGATCTTTGCAATGTCACGTCCCCTCTCTGGGCTTTAGTTATTTTTAATCTGTATATTGATGGGAGAGGAGGTTGACTAGATGATGTCTAAGGAACACTGGCATTCTGATATCCTGCTGTCGTATCTTAATTCTACTACTGATGTGGGTTACGGATGTGCCTGCCTACCCACTTTTAGAATAGGAATACTTCTGAGAGGGTTAACTCAAGAATTGGCCTGTCCTTAACAGCTTGATATGAACTAGTACATATTGGGGGTGCCTGATATTGGGGAAACCCACTTCAGGAAGGAAAACCCTGGATAGGCATTGAAATGTGGGACTACGCTGTAGTCACTATGAGACTTAGTGTCCTCCTCATCAAAATGGGAGATTAATTCACATTATAATGTTGTGAGAATTGAAACATATAACATAAATCAGGCATGGCACAGGTCTGCCTCATTGAAGGTGCTCAGTAAATGGGTGTCTTCACCCCACCCCCGCAGGGTGAAAGACATGCAGAAAGGGAAAGTAGAATGATTTTGAAGACAAACTTCTCCTATATCATAGTTTGATAATCGCCACCCATTAGTTGAGCATTATCTATCTGTCTATCTATCTATCTAATCTATCTATCTAGAAAGAAGTTGTCAAGGATTTCATTTTACTTGGATCCACAATCAATGCCCATGGAAGCAGCAGTCAAGAAATCAAATGCCGTATTGCAATGGACGAATCTGCTGCAAAAGACTTCTTTAAAGTGTTAAAAAGCAAAGATGCCCCTTCAAGGACTAAGGTGCATCTGACCCAAGCCATGGTGCTTTCAATCGCCTCATATGCATGTGAAAGCTGGACAATGAATAAGGAAGACCAAGGAAGAAGTGATGCATTTGAATATGGTGTTGGTTAAGAATATTGAATATACCATGACTGCCAGAAGAATGAACAAATCTGTCTTGGAAGAAGTACAGCCAGAATGCTCCTTAGAAGTGAGGATGGCAGGACTTTTCTTTACATACTTTGGACATATTATCAGGAGGAACTAGTCTCTGGAGAAGGGCATCATGCTTGGTAAAGTAGAAGGTCAGCGAAAAAGAGGAAGACCCTCAGTGAGATAGATTAACACCATGGCTGTAACAATGGGCTCAAACATAACAACGATTTGTGAGTGGTGCAGGACTGGACAGTGTTTTGTTCTGTTGTACATAGGGTTGCTATGAGTTGGAACCGACTTGACGACACCTAACAAGAACATCTGTTTGTCTGTCTGTCCATCTGTCTGTCTATCTATCTATTTACTCTATCAATCAAGAAATATATATTGGGAACTCTATATGTTATTTTACAATACATTATTACCTTGTCTGCAGTATTCACATGCCTCTATTTTCTCTGGTGCTATGTGGCTAGCTGGTTAAAATAAAACAAACAAACAAAAGAAATATATATTGGGAATATAAAAACACAGCACATTAAGTACATTTCAAAATATGACTCTCTCAAGAATTTATTAATCAAATACCCTCTTAGGTATAAATGAAGCTTCAACATTGCACAACACAGAGTTTTGAACTCTTCTTTTTGCAACTTATAAACAGGCCAAGATTGCTGTTCAAAAGCAGTATTACCTAGGTTGGTTGATCCTGGATCCAATTTTTGTGGCATAGAATATACAGAAGATGGAACAGTGTCCTGTTCTGTATGTATCTGTGCCCACTTACGCACGTGTCTTCATGAAGAGCTTTCTGCCTTTGCCTATAAATGTTAACAGTATTTTCTCCTGTGTTACTAGCTGCCAGATGTCATATGTTATAAGTGAAACTAATCTAGCTGAGAATTTTTTAAAAGATAGAAGCAGCTTTAAACTCAACTGAAGCTATTTTTCAGTACCTTTAAAAAATAATCAAATGTGTGACTGTGAATGGTCCTATCTAGTAGAACTTAAAGACGAGCTTCCAAAACTAACTCAAACTTCCTGCAGTTCAGAATGCTTGTAGAAAATATTTTCTATAGTAGGGATGGAAAGGGACTTATTTTTGAAAACTAATCTCCTCATTTTCAACTCACCTCGACCAGGGAATGAAACATGGAGACTGTAAGCTTTGGAACATATACATAAAATGACATTTTAGCAGTAACTGCTGGACAAAACAATTGTATACTTTTAGGGCCACATCCTAGCTTTTAAAAATATTTTACTTGGTGTTGTTGAAAATATACACAGCAGAACATACACCAATTCAACATTTACAACATGTACAGTTCATTGACATCGATTATATTGTTCACGTTGTACAATCATTCTTACCCTTCTCTTCTAAATTGTTTCTCCCCTATTAACATGAACTTACTGCCCTCTAACCTTTCTAGTTGCTGTTGTCAGTTTGATCCCATATAGATAGTTATTTAAAAAAACACAATGCTATATATAGTTTATTTTTTTATTATGGTTGCTTTAGTTCTTTTCTGGGAATAACTGCTTCATTGTTTCATGTGAATGAGACATGCTTGCTACAAAATTGTGTAAATTCTTTGAGGGCATGGACCATGCTTTATACTTCTTTTACTGTCTGGGGCCACAGTGTTAGACCCAGCACTGGAGTAAAGTATACAAAGCCTGGAGTTGGCATGAAAAGGCCTGGATTCCAGTCTTGGTTGTCACTTCCTAGCTATGTGACCTTCAGCTTCCCATTGACCTAATAGTTGTAGGAGCTGGCATTTGTTGAATGCTGACCCTGTATCAGACACTGCTCAGCATGTTACATACATTATCTCATTTAATCCTTACAGCTACTGCATGAGATGAGTATTATCATCACTATGTACAGATGGGCACATCCCGAGGCTCAGGGGGAATAAGCCACTCAGTGTTGGTCTCTGAGTTTAGTTTTCTTATTTGTACAATTTGGAAAATAATATTTGTTCTGCCCACCTCACAGAGTTGTGAGGGTGAAATGCTCTGAAGTTTGTGACTGCTGAAAATGCCACGCTCTGCACAGATGTGAGGATCAGCCTCACAGCGTCACAGTAGGAACTGCCCAAAAGATCACTGATAGTACAGCACCACGTCTGTGAGGGCAGAGAGGTCCTCTGTACATTATATTAAGGTTGGTATTAATAATCTGTTTACTGCACTAAGAAAACGGTATTTTCTTGCCCTGTTCTTTGGTGGAAGAAAGGTCTGGTGATCTACTTCTAGAAAAAAAAAGAAAAGTATTGAAAACCCTGTGGAGCACAGTTCTACTCTGACACATATGAGGTCGCCATGAGTCAGAGTCGACTCTCCAGCAACTTGTTTTGTTCTTTGGCAGGTTGGTTTAGCATGGCTGTTTCTTCCAAGGGTGACTTGTTGGCTATCAATACAGAGTGGGCCAGGCCAGGCCATGGAATGAGGCCCTGCTGGTGAAGGAGGGTGGAGGCATGGCTTGCAGAGAATAGGTAACTGTCAGAGAGTATTTCCGCATAAACAGAGAAGGTGGAAAGTCAGAACCAAGGTCCAGGAAGGGATAGGCACCATGCAAATTGCAAGAAGGGAGAAGTCATCAACCAGGTTTACATCTTAGTGACAGACAGGACATGGTGTCTGCTCAAGATGCACAGAATATGTCTCAGTGTCTGCTGAGGTCTGTTCATTCATCAGGAAAACTTGGGACCCTTTGCCTTGATTTTTTTAATGGTTTATTTTTCTTGAACACATGTTCTTTCTATTCACAAGTTGAAAAGCACAGAAAATCATAAAAAATGAAAATTAAAATCACACATTTTACCACCATAAAATGATAATTACTATTGATACATTTTTTTATTGAGGTGAAATTCATGTAGTGTAAAATTACCCATTTAAAAGTGAACAGTCCAGTAGCATTTAGTACATTCACAGTGCTGCACAACCACATTGTGGTTCCAAAATATTTTCAGGACCTCCAAAGGAAACCCTGTATCTGTGAAGCAAGTTAACCCCATCTCCCCTCTCCCCAATCCTGGCAACCACCAACTGTGCTCTGTTTCTATGGATTTACCTATTCTGAATATTTTAAATACATTATCTGACCTTTTGTGTCTGGCTTCTTTCACAAGCGTAATGTTTTCCAGATTCACCCACATTGTAACATGTATCAGTACTTCATTCCTTTTCATGGCTAAATAATATTCCATTATTTGGATATGTCACAATTCGTTTATGCATTCATTCTTTGATGGACATTTGTTTTCTAACTTTTGGCTGTTGGGAATAGTGCTGCTGTGAATATGGGTGTACATGTTTTTGTTTGAGTACCTGTTTTCAATGTAACCTGTTTTATATTGATTGATTGTCTTATGTATGTCTATCCTTGCATTCCTGGGATAAATCCTGCTTGGTCATGGTGTATAATCCTTTTAATATGCTGTTCAGTTTGGTTTGCTAGTATTTTGTTGTTGAAGATTTTTGTATCTATATACATAGGGGATATTGTTCCGTAGTTTTCTTTCCTGTGATGCTTTGTCTGGCCTTGGTATCAGGGTAATGCTGGCCTCATAAAATGAGAGAAAGTATTCTCTTCTCTTATATTTTTGGGAAAAGTTTGAGAAGGATTGGTGTTAATTCTTCTCTAAATATTTTGTAGAATTCACTGGACTCTTCTTTGCTAAGAGGTTGTTTTTTCATTACTGATTCAATCTCTTTTCTTGTAAGAGTTGTGTTCAGATTTTCTATTTTTTCTTGAGTCAGTTTTGGTAATTTGTGTTTTTTAAGGAATTTTTCCATTTTATCTAGATTATCTAATTTATTGGGGGTACAATTGTTCCTACTATTGTTCTATAATCCTTTTTGTAATATCGGTAGTAATGTCTGCATTTCTTTTCTTATTTTAGTTATTTGCATCTTCTTTTTTTTGGTCAGCATAGCTAAATGTTTTCAGTTTTTCTTTTTTTAAATCTTTTCAAAGAACCAAGTTTTAATTTCCTTGATTCTCTCTATTGTTTTGCTATTCTCTATTTCATTTATCTCCACTCTATTTTATTCCTTCTGCTAGCTTTGGATTTAGTTTGCTCTTCTTTTTGTAGTTTCTTAACATACAAAATTAGGTTAGAATTGTCTTCCATTTTTAGTGTAGATGATTACTGCTCTACATTTGCCTCTGAGCATTGCTTTCACAGCATTCCATGATTTTGGTATGCTGTGTTTCCATTTTCATTAAGTATTTTCTAATTTCCCTTGTGATTTCTTCTTTGACCCATTGGTTGTTTAAGAGTGAGTTTCATTGTGATGTATTTGTGAATTTTACAGTTTTCCTTCAGTTATTGATTTCTAGCTTCATTCCACTGTGGGCAGAGAAGTTTTTTTTTTTTCCCCTATAATTTCAGCTTTTTAAAAATTTATTGAGACTTGTTTTGTGGCCTAGTATATGATCTTTCCTGGAAGGTGTTCCATGTGCACTGGAGAAGAAAGTATATTTTTCTGTTGTTGGGTGGAGTGTTCTATAGTTGGCTTATAGTGTTGTTTAAGTCCTCTATTTACGTACTGAGCTTCTATAGATGCTCTAGCCATTATTGAAGGTGGGGTATTCAAGTTTCCAACAATTACTGTAGAACCATCCATTTCTCCCTTCAACTCTATCAATATTTGCTTCATACATTTGGGAGTCTCTGTTGTTTGGTGTGTCTATGTTTATAATTGTTATATCTTCTTGATGAATTGACCCTTTTATCAATATATAATGGCTTTCTTTGTCTATCATGACACTTTTTATTTAAAGCCTGTGTTGTCTGATGTTGCTATTAACATTTAGGTGTATTTCCTTTCAATCATTTTTCATATGCATATTTTTATAGGGTTGAGATCATACTGTGTATAGAATTTTGCATCCTGTGCATTTCACCAAACATCTTAAATAATTTTTGCCTTCACGGAAGGCAAACATTCTTCAAGAGCATTATTTTTAGCAGCTGCGTGGTATTCTCACATATAATTTCACTGTAATTTATTTACCCTCCCCTCTATTGTTGGACATTTAGATGGGTTGCCATTATCCAAAATACCATAAATAATGCTGTGATGAACATCTTTGAACATATTTTAAAAAAAATGTATGTTGGATTATTTTCTTAGGCTAGATTGCTAGAAGTGGAATTATCGACCCAAATGGATGGCCCTTATTAAGGCTTTTTCTACATACTGAATTGCTTTAAATTGTTTTTTGAGCGTGTTGTACCAATAAGCACTCTCACAAGTAATGCATGGGAATGCAGGTTTCCCTTCTGCCCTGCTTGTAAGCACTCTGTTTGGTGAAGTTAAGGGCTGACTGATGTTAGTGCCTTTCAGAGATAACCCCACTCTGAAAATACTTGTGCCTAACAGTTGCTTTAGGAAATTAAGCCTTCATTATGGGAGTTGAGGATGGGTGGGTGGGAATCTCAGAGGTTCAGTATGCGTGAGTGTTTGTTGGACAGTTGATTTTAGTGGAGCAGCTTTTTTCCTGTTGGTTCTCTTATCAGGAGCCTATCATATGGTTGCCATAGCCTGTGTGAAGGCCTGACCACTGGCCCCTGTTGTTGGAGCCTGTTGAGCTACTAACGCTGACTTAAGCTAAGTAGAATAAAGCAAATTCTGCTTAAATGATAACTGTGCTTCATAATCCAAGCTCACTTCAGTTTGCTTCTTCTGGCTTCTCAGTTCAGCAAAATAAAATCTTCAAAGCCTGAAAAATATTAACAGTAAATGTGGGTGCTTGTTTACATTAGTTCTATTGTTGATTTAGTTGGTTTTGATTGGTTTCCCTTCCACTGTTGGCAGGGCCTTTTGGGCTAGCCTCAGAAGAGTATGGCTTTTTTCACCTTCCACTAAATGAGGAACAATAAGTAAACCATTTTCAATAAAGAACTGTCATTGTTGTAGTTTCTAGGAGATGTTGAGTCAATACTCGATTCATAGCGACCCTATGTGACAGAGTAGAACTACCCCAGAGTGTTTTCTAGACTGTGATCTTTATGCAAGCAGATCACTGGTTTTTTTCCCAAGGAGCCACTGGGTGGGCTCAAACTGGCAACCTTTCAGTTAACAGCTGAGCGCTTAACCATTTATGCCACCAGGGCTTCTTGAATAATGAATCAGGATACGTATTTTTACACAAATAACGTGAGCCTTCTGTTTGTCAACCGTGCCCTCCCCCCATGAGGTATTTTCATAAGCTCCCACTAAGCCAATTTGCTTTACACGTTGCTGTAAAAAAAAATTAGCATGGGGAGCTTATGACAATGCCTCGCGGGGGGAGGGCACGGTTGGCAAACAAACATAGAAGGCATGTGTTATTTGTGTAAAAATACGGTAATCGGTTTGAAGCTTGTTAAAAATCACTTAGATGATCATTATTCTAGCATTTTACCTGGATGACTCATCAAAGAATCCCTTTCAAAAAAAGTCTGTACATTCACTATTTTAATTATATTGACCAATTTCAAGTAAATAGCCAATTTGAATTAATTCCCACCTAAAATTATCTGGAAGACAGGCTAAATCTTATTTTGAGGTCTGTAGCTATTAAAGTTAAAAGCCCAGTAATGTCTGGCCAGTGACAAAATAGACTCCAACTTATACTTTTCTTATGAGTTTTAATAATTTGTCAAATAAGAAATTATTTATTTGATTAACAGTGTCAGCGCATGAATTTTGGAATAGTGGATGGTAAATACAGATAAATTAACGGTAGTTCAAACAAAATTTTATTTGCTCAAAAGGAAAATCTCTTAGCCTTGCTAAGACAAGTGAAAGCAAAGTACTAATTCATGAATATGTTGATTTTTTCTCTGCTGTGGATATTAATTATATTCAATTGATCTTTTATGATGTACAAACAAACCACCATTTATAAAAAGTTTAAATTTGGGTTAGGGAAGTTATTTAGCAACTGGCATATTACAAGTGTGTTTATTTGATATTTTTTATTTTCTTATTTCTCTGTCTCTTGGCAATTTCAATTCTACACACGGCTGTTGTTTAGTATTAAACTTCAAAATTTGACAAGGTGACATATAGGTGAAGCTCTAATTTGAAAGATATGTTCCATCAGATTTTCAGAGGCTTCCTTTCTGATATTTGTCTAGGTACGACAGCTCAAGAAGACCCCTCCTGGGAGTTCCTGGGTGGAACCTTGGGCTCTGGTTTGGTTTCAGGCTCCTGGGCTTTCAAGATGAGGAGAGGGAATTTCCTTCTAGCTCCGGTTTGGAACCACACTGGGAGGTCAGAGTTGTTCTGGAATGATGGAGGTCAGGAAGGCTTTCATAGCCCTACACATGGGCAGACCAATTTGGAAAAGTTGGCTCCAGGTGGAGGGAAGATGGGATGATAAACTTGAGCAGTTCAGACCAGCAACTGTGTGAAATCTGCTTAGACTATTAAACTGGAAACTTAAGACATTAAGAAATGTACGATGGCTCTGTTGTTAGCTACTGCCGAGTTGACCCTCAACTCCTTGTGCCCCACGTACAACGAAACGCTGCTGGGTCTTGCACCATCCCCATGATCAGTTGCAGATTGGACCGTTGTGATCCATAAGGTTTGCATTGGCTGATTTTTGAAAGTAGATTGCCAGGCCTTTCTTTCTACTCTGTCTTAATCTGGAAACTTTGCTGAACCCTGTTCAGCATCATGCAGGCCCCGCTGACAGAAGTGTGGTGGCTGCACATGATGGGCTCAGTTATGTACGAGTGAAAGCAGTAGCTCAAGCAGGACATGGGACAGTCCACAGTGGCCCTGTGGATGCATGGTTTTGCCTCTGTCGCTCTCTGTTCCTTCATGCTCCTTTTTATTAACCTAGACAGCTCCCAAGGGGTCACAGTGACAAGCACTGTAGGGAATGATCCTGTATGGTTCATGGAATGGCCTTCAAGGACTCAAATATGTTGATGGTGGCTCCTCATGATGCTTCTAGTTTTATTTTTTAAAGTAGTATTTCAAATTTCATATTTCACTGGAACTATGTAGTCCCCATGGAGTCCTGGAGGCACAGTGGTTAAGAACTGTGGCTGCTAACCAAAAGGTCAGCAGTTCAAATTCACCAGCCGCTCCTTGGAAACTCTATGGGGGCAGTTCTACTCTGTCCTGTAGGGTCACTATGAGTTGGAATCGACGGGCAATGGGTTATATATAGTCCCTGGGTGGCACAAATGATTTGCTGTTGGCTACTAACCGAAAGGTTGGCAGTTTGAACCCACCCAGTAGCACTGTGGAAGAAATGCCTGGCAATTCTGCTTTTGTAAGGATTTTAGCCAAGAAAACCCTGTGGAACAGACACATAGTCAATTCTGACTCAATGGCAACAGGTTTGGTTTTTGGTTTCATACTTATCACAAAGGCTTTAGTTTTGGGTGATATGGACCAAAATGGTGTCATGCTTCTCTCATCCTTCAGTGTCACTTTTCACCCTTCATTTAACCTCTTCTTCTTAGCTGTACCATTATCAGATCCTCACAACCACATCTGGCTATTGTCTTACAATTCAAGCCAAGGTGTGTGATGCTATGAGAAGGTTATTTTATCTGAACACTGTTAGAAATATCCTAATGGATATTCATGAAAACCAATCCTAGGTATTATTATGGCGGTATAAATTTCAAGGGCATACCTTATAGGAAAGAAAATCCAAAGCATAATTAAGGGTAGAGACCTTCACCAGGCTGGAGTTCCAGCTCCGTTTCCAGGGGATCTGGGAGCCTGATTACGTGGATTTGCCAACTGATCACAACAGCACCCTTCCCCACCCTCGAACGCCAGCTGTCTTTGGATTATTCCCATTCCTGAAAAGAAGTCCCAGATTGTAGGAGAATCCTCCCTCTGGCTCTGTCCAGGGATTTCCTTCCATCCTCATTCTGCTCAGATACCATCATCTCAGGAACCCTAAGATTTTGAAAAGCTAAAACAATGCCTCCTTCTGTCAAAAGAATGGAAAAATATAAATAGGTAGATATATAGATAATCTGTCTTCTCCTAAAAGGAGGAGGGATGTTCACACAATAGAACATAAATGCTTAGCTAAAGGTATAGTTTCAATTAAAAAAAAAAAGCTGCTGCAGCAACAGATGGTAGTCATTTGAGAGCAGTAGGTGAAGTGGGCATTATGTAGTTTGGTGAGGGATCATCTCTAAGGTAATACTTTTCTTTGCCAGATGTTTTTGATTCACTTTTAATTACTCCATTTTCAATCAGCCCAGTCCTTTTAGTGATTTTTTCATAAAACCAAAACCATTTGCTGTCAGTTCAGTTCTGACTCACGGAGACCCTTGTGTGTCAGAGCAGAACTTTGCTACACAGGGTTTTCAATGGCTGGTTTTTCAGAGGTAGATCGCCAGGCCATTTTTTGAGGTGCCTCTGGTGGACTTGAACCTCCAACCTTTGTGCCACCCAGGGACTCCAGGGATTTTCAATACTAGCAATAAAATTATGCTTCCACTTTCTTTTAGGTTTCTATTCCATTCTATTCAGATGTTTATATGTAGCCTTTATGTTTTCCAGGAGCCCTGGTGGTGCAGTGGCTAAGAGCTTGGTTGCTAATCAAAAGGTTGGCAGTTGGAATCCACCAGCCACTCCTTGGAAACTCTGTGGGACAGTTCTACTCTGTCCTATAGTGTCGGTAGGAGTTGGAATTGACTCAGTGGCAACGGGTTTGTTGTTTTTCTTTTTTTATGGTTTCCTAATCATTGCTTAAACGATCCATTCCTGTATCTCTTTTCTCATCCTAGTATTTTTACTGGTTTATTTTTAAGACAATATGCTAATGCTGTGATGTCATTATTCTTGTTATATTGTAAGATTTCTGTCAGTCATGTCTTTTGTCAATCATGTCAGTGTAAATGCTGCCAGATAAACACATTTCTTTTCCTAATTGCAAATGGACTTTTTTTTTTTATGGCCACTTATTAGAGAACCCCAGGAGACCAGCAGTAATAATTGAGACATGGCTGCTAGAAACCAGATATTACTTCATCAGTTTTCTATTCTAATAACGAACCATCAAGTTGTTTATGAAGAAATCAAAAGTTCTTATAATAAATAGCAAACTAAGAAGCAATTGCATACAATGTGGAGATACAGTGTTACAGAAATGCTAGATATAATAATCAGAGTAAGAACTATTTTACTAATGAGAACCAATTTAGAACACTTTGCAACTGTGTAAAGTTATAATTTAATGTTCTCCCATCTCCGCTTCTTGAAATCCTAGTCTTCCTTCAAGTTCAATTTCTTCCAGATTCCCTCAATCCCTTAGCCCCCCAAAAGCCATCACACTTTGTTGAACCCGTATTTATGGCACATACATAGTCTAACCTAAATATTTCATTCACTCAGATATACATCCATTCATTCATTTATTTACTCCTCCTGGGTGCCTGGTATTGTCTTAGCCACTGGGGTATGAAGACTAGTCCCTGTCTTTAGTGAAATTAGAGGAGTCTCTGGGTGGTGCAAACGGTTAACACGCTTGTCTGCTAACCAAAAAGGTTGGAGGTTGAAGTTCACCCAGAGGCACTTCACAAGAAAGGCCTGGTGACCTACTTATAAAAAAACCCCAGCCATTAAAAACCCTACGTAGCACAGTTCTACTCTGACACACCTGGAGTCATCATGAGTCAGAATCAACTCAATGACAACTGGTTTTTTGGTTAGACTTTAAGCTCCTTGTTGGTTTACTTACACCTCCCAACTGGTTGGAAGTTGCCCTGAGGGTGAAGACTGTGCTCTGGTCATTCATCCTTGTGGCCCCTGCTATGGTTTTCACAATGATTTGTGTATGGTGGGCGCTCAGCCAGTGGTATAATGAACTGATCATTATATCCATTTTAAATAAGTCAGAAGCACAAGACGGAAGATTTTAACACCTTCAAATATTTTTAAAGCCTATGTTATTCTCACACAATTGTTAGCTATAGACATGAATAATTCCACAAGATATGTATGTGTACTTTCATTTTTTGTGTGTGTGTAAATGGGCCTCTCTTTTTCAAAATAAGATCTGGTACTGTATCTCTGTTACATAACAAAGTACCAAATGTGATTGATAACAGTGTCAGAGCTTCCCCCATCTGAGCTTCCCCCAGATGAACACATTGAAGGCTTCTGTCTGGAGCTCAAATTATTTTGAAATGCTTCTCTTTTTTAAGACAGTGCCTCCTTTCCAGTTTTATGTAAAGCAACTGAACAAGAACAATCGTGGGCATTTCTTGAGCACCCGGCACTCAGCTAAGCACTTTCCGTATGCTGTTTTCCCGACCTGAGGTAGGTTCTATTTTTATCCCTATTTAAATGAGGAAACTGAGGCTCAGGGAAGGTACCTTGCCTAACGTGTTACAAATAATAAGTGGTGGAAAGAACCGGTGGACTTATGTAATTTGCATCAAGGGAAGACCAAGTGACTGTGTGGCGTACTGGTCCGGTAATGTTTGATTTTGCTGTGAGAAAGCACAGTGGGAGGGTCCTCCTGCATAGCGAGTGTTAGGAGCATTCTGGACTCCAAAATACCTGCCTTTCAGTTTTCAGTATCGGAGTTGTGATAGAGCAGCCTGTTGTTTTCAGCCAGACATCTTTATCTGAATATTAAGTCTTTGTTCATTTGAACTGAATTGGCTTTATAATTTCATTTGTATTTGTCTAGGAAATTTAGTTGGAGTTTGATGGTTTTAGAGGAGCTAAAACTCTTAAGAACTTTATGCTTAGTGTTATGTTTAAGTATCATTATAATAAAAACCAATGAAGTCAAAATTAGGTAACCAGTATAATTTTTTTCATAACAGTGGTCTATACATGCCTCAAATTTGAGGCTACCAAATTGTTTTGCACTGCGTAATGAAAACCTTTCCACTCAAAAAATGCTGCATTGCCACCTGCCAGGGATCTGGCCTGCCCACTCCAAGTCTTTCTTTAGTGATAAGGCATTGACATTTCCTTTGTCGTCCTGCAAATGCTGTCTGGGAAGGGTGACGTCTGACCTTGGGTGAAACTCTCCATTGCCGTGGTTCTCTAATGCACTTCTGACTGTTCCTGTCAGTCAGAACACTTTCAGATTCTTGGTCATTCTTTGTCCTGATTCTGATAGCTGACGGTTGTGTATACATGTGTAAAATCCATGGTTTATAATCAGTTTCTCATCACCACCGTAAGCATTTGTGAATGTGGGCTTGGAAGTAGTACCAGCCCCACCTAAGCAGAGAAGAAAATGACAATGCTTGTAGTTGTTATTCAAAAAACCAAACCAAACCTGTTGCCATCGAGTGGATTCTGACTCATAGCAACTCTATAGGACAGAGTAGAACTGCCCCATAGGGTTTCCAAGGAGCACCTGGTGGATACGAACTGCCGACCTTTTGGTTAGCAGCCGAACTCTTAACCACTGTGCCGCCAGAGTTTCCAGTAGTTGTTGTTAGCTGCCATCAAATCAGCCCCTGACACACGGTGACCCCATGCACAGTGGACTGAAATGCTGCATGGTCCTGCACCGTCTGCATGATCATTTGTGCATAGAACAATTATGATCCAGGGTTTGTATAGGCTAAGTTTTAGAAGTAGATCACCAGTCCTTTCTTCCTAGTCCATCTTAGTGCAGAAGCTCTGCTGCAGCCTTTTCAGCATCATAGCAATGTACAAGCCTCCAATGATAGATAGGTGGTGGCTGCGCATGAGATGCATTGGTTGGGAATTGAACCCAGGTCCCCCCGCATGGAGGGCAAGAATTCTACCACTAAACCCCCCTGCCTCCCTCAGTGACTGTAAAAATGGCTTAGGGGTGGTGTCTGACCTCCTCTAACTTCACAAGTGGGAAGGAGAATCAAGATCAACAGCCCAAGGCTGGTTCCTATGAGACAGAGTTCAGACATGCCTCCTCTCTCTGCCTCTTTATCGATTCTGACACCAATGGTCCCTGGCATGGCCATCTCTACTTCTTTGCTGGGTTTGATAATTCATTGAAGTGGCCACACAGAACTCACAGACAGCACTCATGACTATGGGGTTTATTAGGGAAGTAATAGGTTACAATTCAGGTTTAGGAATGCTCAGGATACTGTTCTTCCTTCAGGACAGCCTCTTCCCTGCCGTGCTCACGGGCACACCTCTCTCTAGTCCTCAGCCTCTGCCTAGCCTGGGCAAGTGTTACAAAGCTCTTTCAGCTCTGCTGATAAGTGCCCAGAGGCACCCCACTCCGCCAGCAAGCCTCCTGCTCGAAGACTCTCAGCTTTTCGCTCTGTGGCTTGGGAATCCCATTATGCCATCTCCTGCTGTCATTTTTCTGCCACCGCTTCTCAAGCTCTCTCTGTCTCCTGGTTCCAGGAGCTTCTCAGCACAGGGATCTCGGGTCCAAAGGATGCACTCTCTGCTCCTGGCTGTTCTTCCTTGGTGGTTGTAGGATCCTTTCTCTGCTCTGGAATTGCCTCTCTTTTAAGGCAAAACTGAACAATCCCCTTGGTGGGCCACAGTTGCTTTCTTTGCAGAGTCCCATCCAATCACTTGGGTGGGAGATACAAGACCATGGCAGGAAAGACCACACAAAAACTGTCCATCCCACCACAATGGCAATATGTTGGAATGTAAGAGATTTCTGATTAAAATGCCTTTGAGTCTGCCCCAAATGACTATATTAGTTACTCTTTTGAGTAAAGAAAAGGAAAGTTCCTGTTGAACATGGATACCCAGAGAGAAAGTAATAAATTATTGTGTATTTGTCCTTAGTGTTTTAGTATTGCTTATGATTAATTCCTTGTAAGATTTCAGAGCTTTGGAACAGAGGACGGTGAGCTCCGGTGGAAAGAGAGGAAAGAGGAATTTTATAGCTTGTGGGCCTGTGCTGTCGTTTATGGGCTAAGGGGTAGGTAGCCAGAAAGTAAAAGCTGGCTTAAGAGCAGTGCCAACCTTGAGTAGTCTAGAGCCATCCTTTAAAAGAGGGAATATCTTTTCTGTGTACAACTCACTGTCATCTTCTTTTTAAAGATATAATAAATTTTCTCTATTTTAATAAAACTCTGGCTCATAAAAGTGACCAGTAAGTGTTTGTTGTTGTCGTTGTCATTTTTGTTCCCTGTTTTATCTACCACGGCAGACTTCATGGTGCAGACAGAACAATCCAGAGTACAGACTGGAGAGTCGACAGAGCTGGGCTTTAGTCCTGGATTGGCCCTTAGGTCCCCCTGAGAGACTGAGCCATCACTTAGCCCCTTTGGCCTCAATTTCCTAGTTTACATCACTGAGAGGTTGGGCAAAATGATGCCTACAGTTTCTTCCAACTCTTTCTTCCTTTGCATATTCTAGTCTTAGCAATATATCAATATAGCATTCTCAGAGTTTGTTTTTCATTGATGAGAATGACCACTGGGTGGTTTTTTTTTCTTCCTTTTTTTAAAGATAATATTTGATTGTGTTTTCAGTGAGTGTTTACAAAGCAAGTTAATTTCCCATTTAACAATTACTACTTGTATTGTTCAGACATTGGTTTCATTTTCACAGTGTTTTAACATTCTCATTAATTCCCTTCTGGGTAGTTCACTTCCAGTAATGTGGTTGCCTTTTCCTATGACCTTTTCATCTTTGCTTTAGAGTAATTGTTAGCCATTTGGTCTCATATAGATGATTGTTTAAATGTATGTACTGCTCACTGGTGTTATTCTTTATTTTATGAGCCAATCTGTTATTTAGCTAAAAAGTGCCCTCAGGGGGTAGTTTCAGTTTAAGGTTTATGGAGTATCTCAGGACGATAGTCTTGGGGAGTCCTCTAGTCTCAACCGATCCAGTAAGTCTGGACATTTTAAGGATTTGAGTTCTGTTTCACATTTTTGTCCCTTTCTATCAAGATCCATCTATGGCAGCCCTGATCAGAAAGGTCATTAGTGGTAAATAGGCACCATCTAGTTCTTCTGGTCTCAGAGTAGATGATGATGTGCTTCATGTAGACTCTTAGTCCTGTAGACTAGTTTCTTCTCTGAGTCTTTGGTTTCCTGCTTTCTCTTTTGCTCCAGCCATGATGAGACTGATAATTGTCTATTAACCACTTGTTTTTTGAGTGTATATTTTTATTGCTCATCTTTAAACGCAGGGCTGTTTTTAGGCAGGAGCTATGAGAATTCTTACTTTGATCATCTCTAACAATAGAGTCTTTCAGCTCCCAAAAGCTTTTCAGGACATCACTAGGAAGAGTAGAACATGGACCAAAAGCTTATTTAGCATTTTTAAATGTCTAGAGTTTGCTATTTCATGGTAGGAGCTGTGATCATTCCTTTATCTAAGGTTGTTTTTAACTGTACTACCTTCTGTAAGGGTACTTCCATCTTAAGGATGGAACGAGGGATGGATCCTCCATCCCAACCAACTCTTCAACTCAGCAAGTAGAGAGAGGACAGCACTGATTTTGCAGGAGTCATTGATTTTACCTTATTTTTACATGTGTAGGAATTCTGAGTGTGTCATCTGGCCAATCTCTATTTTGCACATTATATTTATGTTAACAGGTATCACTTATATGTTTCTTATCATGTGCCAGGTATTATTTTAAGCCTTTTACCCATAATATGATATTTAATCATCATAATATCGTAATCATTCCCATTTGACAGGTGAGGAAACTGAGACACAAAGAGGTCAAATAACTTGCCCAAGGTCACACAGCTGATAATGGTGCAGCTGGGATTCGAAGCCAGGCAGGAGGGCTCCAGCATCTGTGATCTTAACACTGCAGGTAGTCCCCAATTTATGACAGGGTTCCATTCCGATGACTTTCTCGTAAGTTGATTCTGACGTTAAGCCGAATACCTCATTTTTTTTTTTGGTTTCATTATTATTGCCTTTTATTATCAGTATCTTTATAAATCCAATCTTTGTCTTTGGGGGTTGGAAACATTGCATATAAACTTACAGATATATTTTAAATACATACATACATAAAAAATACGCAAATTATAAAATTTACTCCAATGATGAAGAAGAGTTGGATGACATTGGCGTTTTGTCAGTTGGGGTAATAACTCTACTTGTGGAAGGTTCTGGATCATCTGGATTATCCCTGGGAATGGGGATGGCGTTTCTAGTCAGAATATTAGTGAGAGTTGTGTGTATAATCCTCTTTTTTCTTCATGTATTTCACAGTAGCATCTCACTGCTTCCTGAATCTGCCTATCGACTTTAGCAAAGTGACCAGCGTTTGGGTCCATGTTTTCAAGCAGCTGAAGCCCCTGATTTAGTTTAGAAAAAACCCAAGCTAATCCTTTCACTGTAAAATTTTTTGACAACTTCTCTCCTTCTTCTTCCTCATTTCTTTCTTTCCTTTTCAAAATCCATTAAGTCCTGATCTGTCAGTTACCCCTCTTCATAATCTATGAGCTTTCCACATCAATGATATTGAGTTCTAAATTCAGTGTTCTTGCCATATGGGTGATTTTTCCACTGATCTCTTCCGTTGTATTATCCTGATGAAATGCTTAGACTGTTTCACATAACTCAGCAATTTTTTCCATATCCCCTGTGTGCATTTTCCTGTAACTTCTTCCCAGAAAGATGTACTAAGAATAAGATGTTAAAAAAAAAAAAAAAATGGACAGACGGTCACACATGCAGTTCATCATAACTCAAATACATCGTAAGTTGGGAACTACCTGTATTTGAATGAGCTTTTGCATGTATTACACAAAAATATTAGAGACTGAGCAATTTTATACATTAAGCCTTCAAGAGCTCACCAATAATTTTATCCTAAAAAGGATCAATTAATGCTTATATTTTTTGCTCCTACTTTTCCCTTTTTTGACTTTTTATGTCTGGTAAATAAGCTACTAGGAACTTGTAGAGTTCTTGTATCATTAAGCTCCAGAGTTGGAGAGGGGGAAGGGGAAGACTTTATGAAGTTAGAGATGCTCCTAAGCATGTTACTGTATCCTAGAGATCCTTTTGCCTTCTTCCTCTTTAATACTTTCATGCCTTTGGTGATACACAGGTCTGCAATAATCACCCATTCAACAAATAAGTATCAGCAGTGTATTCTGGACAAGGTAACACACATGATACACAGAACTTTCTGCATTCAAGGGTCTTACAGTCAGTCTCTGAGGGCTAGCACTCTGTTTTCTGACTCACCATTGCATCCTCCATGCTGAAGCACCTTGCACATAGCAAGCCCTCAAGAAGTACTATTGGAATTTTTGGATGGATTAGGTGACTTTAGATAGCATTTTATTTATGTGATTCCTAATACTCACTGGGGAACTCTGGTGGCGTAGTGGTTAAGAGCTCAGCTGCTAACCAAAAGGCTGGCAGTTCAAATTAACCAGCACCTCCTTGGAAACCATATGGGGCAGTTCTACTCTGTCCTATAGGGTTTCTATGAGTAGAAATCAACTTGATGGCAACAGGTTTGGTTTGGTTAATATTCACTGGAGTGTTTCTATTTAATCATCAAAGTAACGTTTAGTACCACTTTTGATGATTTGTTTGCCTCCATGCATGCCAATGAACAACAAAAAAAAAAACCTTGTTTTTTTTTCATTCATTATTTTGGTTGGTGCGATGGGGTGAAAGGGGAATCAAGATTCAGGGGATTTTTATTATAGTCGGTTCTGTTACTTTAGCTAAAGACTCTTAACACTCTCTCACCATCAGTTTTCTGCTTTTGTAAAATGGGAATTATGAAAACTACTCTGGTGAATTTATATGGTTGTAGGGAGGGTTAGATGACATAATAACTTTGATTATGAGAGATTAAAGGCATTGTTTATTTCAGCATCAGCAACCAGTGGTCGCCCCATGCTTTAATAGTGTCATTTAGCCCATCCCCATATTTCCTCTTTGGCTTCAACTTTATTTTATTTTTCTTTTTAATTTTTTCCCATACAAAAATTTTTACATACATTGTTATGTGACTCTAATTGCTCTCCACATACTGTGACAGCACACTCCTCCTTTCCACCCCTGATTCCCCATGTCCATTCAACCAGCTCCTAACCCTCTCTGCCTTCCCATCTCACCTCTGGACAGAAGCTGCCCGTTTAGTCTCTTGTATCTACTTGAGCTAAGAGGCACACTTCTCATGAGTATCACTTTATGTCCCACAGTCCAGTCCAATCCCTGTCTGAAGAGTTGGCCTCGGAAATTGTTTTAGTTCTGGACTTATAGAGAATCCAGGGGCCATGCTTTCTGGGGTTCCTCTGGTGTCAGATCATTAAGTCTGGTCTTCTTACTAGAATTTGAGATCTGCACCCCACCTTTATCCTGCTCCATCTGTGACTCTCTGTTGTGTTCCCTGTAAGGGTGGTCATTGGTGGTAGCCAGGCACCATCTAATTCTTCTGGTCTCAGACTGATGAAGTCTCTGGTTTATGTGGCCCTTTCTGTCTCTTGGGCTACTGCTTTCCTTGTGTCTTTGGTGTTCTTCATTCTCCTTTACTCCAAGTGGTTGGGACCAATTGATGCATTTAATATGGCCGCTTGCAAGCTTTTAAGACCCCAGATGCCACTCACCAAAGTAGGATGTAGAACATTTTCTTAATGAGTTGTGTTATGCCAGTTGACCTAGATGTCCCCTGAAAGCAAGGTCCCCAGACCCCTACCCCTGCTACACTGTCTCTCAAAGTGTTTGATTGTATTCAGGAAACTTCTTTGCTTTGGTTTAGTCCAGTTGTTCTGACTTCCCCTGTAGTGTGTGCTGTCCTTCCCTTCACCTAAGATAATTCTTAGCTACTAAGCCTCACCCTCCCTCCCCACCCTTGTAACCATCAAAGAATGTTTTCTTCTGTGTTTAAACCTTTTCTTGAGTTCTTATAATAGTGGTCTTATACAATATTTGTCCTTCTGTGATTGACTAAATTCACACAGCATAGTGACTTCCAGCTTCCTCCATGTTATAAGATGTTTCACGGCTTCATCGTTGTTCTTTATCGTTGCATAGTATTCCATTGTGTGGATATACCATAATTTGTTTATCCATTCGTCCGTTGATGGGCACCTAGGTTGTTTCCATCTTTTTGCTATTGTGAACAGTGCTGCAATGAACATGGGTGTGCATATATCTATTCATGTGACGGCTCTTATTTCTCTAGGATGTATTCCAAGGAGTGGGATAGCTAGATCGTATGGAACTTCTATTTCTAGCTTTTTAAGGAAGTGCCAAATCCATTTCCAAAGTAGTTGTACCATTTGACATTCCCACCAACAGTGTATAAGTGTTCCAATCTCCCCATAACCTCTCCAGCAGTTATTATTTTGTGTTTTTTGGATTAATGCTAGCCTTGATGGGGTGAGATGATATCTCCTTGTCGTTTTGATCTGCATTTCTCTAACGGCTAATGATCGTGAGCATTTCTTCACGTGTCTGTTAGCTGCCTGAATATCTTCTTTGGCAAAGTGCCTATACATATCCTTTGCCCATTTTTTATTTGGGTTATTTGTCTTTTTGTTGTTGAGGTTTTGCAGTATCTTGTAGATTTTAGAGATTAGATGCTAATCAGATTTGTCATAGCCAAAAATTTTTCCCGTTCTGTAGGTTGTCTTTTTACTCTTCCCAGTGAAGTCTTTTGATGAGCATTAGTGTTTGATTTTTAGAAATTCCCACTTATCTGGTCTCTCTTCTGTGCTTGTGCATTGTTACTTATGGTTTGTATTGTGTTTATGCCATATATTAGGACTCCTAGCATTGTCCCTATTTTTTCTTCCATGATCTTTATCATTTTTGATTTTATATTTAAGTCTTTGATCCATTTTGAGTTAGTTTTTTTGCATGGTGTGGTTATGGATCTTGTTTCAGTTTTTTGCAGATGGATATCCAGTTATGCCAGCACCATTTCTGAAGAGACTGTCTTTTCCCCAATTAATGGACTTTGGGCCTTTGTTAAATATCAGCTGCTCATAGGTGGATGAATTTACGTCTGGATTCTCAATTCTGCTCCATTGGTCTTTGTATCTGTTGTTGTACCAGTACCAGGCTGTTTTGACTACCATGGTGGTATAATAGGTTCTACAATCAGGTAGTGTGAGGCCTCCCACTTTGTTCTTCTTCTTGAGTAATGTTTGCTTATTCGGGGCCTCTTCCCTTTCCATATGAAGTTGGTGATTTGTTT
>NW_004444001.1:12341234-12373649 GCF_000243295.1 Trichechus manatus latirostris | reverse complement strand
AGAGAGTGGGAAAGCGTATATCACAAATTGCCAGTGCTCTGCAGCCCCTCAGGAAGAAGCAAAGATGGTGCACGGAGCCAGGCAGTAGAGTGAAAGGAGGGGGAGGTGGCGAGAGGCAAGTAAGAAATCAAAAGAAGCAGAAAAAAAAAGCAACACTAGCAGCCAACTAATGGCACTCAGAGAGCCAGCTATTGCAGGCTGGTGTTTCTGGACAAGAGACTGTGTCCGCGGGAAGCGGAGGGGGCCGACTATGGGTGAAGAAGGGTAGAGAGTGGGAAAGCTTATATCACAAATTACTGGCGCTCTGCAGCCTCTCAGGAAGAACCAAAGATGGCGCATGGAGTGAGGCACTCGAGCGAAAGGAGGGGGAGATGGTGAGAAGCAAGGAAGCAACCAAAACAAGTGGAAAAAAAGCAACACCAGTAGCCAACAAATGGCACCCAGAGAGCTGCCCACTCGGGTGTGTGGAATCCAAGCAGCCGGAGCTTCCCGGTCAAGAGACCGTGGCCGTGGGAAGCAGAGGAGGCTGAGTCGGGGTGAAGGGGGGTGGGGGGTGGGAAAGCTCACACCCCAAATTACCGGTTGTTTTGTCTCCTGCTGGCTGCTCCGTGAGGCTGCTTTCTCGTACCACCTGTTTGCTGGTCTCCGATAGGTGTCCAAGATGGTGGGTCTGCGCTGCTTTAGCTGGTAGGAGACCTCTGCATGAATCTTTTGTTGCTCTCTGTTCTCTGTCAGTTTTCTCACTCCGTTTGGTGCTTGGCTGAGTTCTTTATCTCTTCATTTCATGTTTTAGGGTTTCAGGATTGTTGTATTCTCTGTTCGGCTTAGTTTTTCGGATTTTTGCTGTGGAGGGATGGCGTGGTGCTTCTGCCTAGAGCGCCATTTTTTCTAAAGTCTCTACGTCTGCATTTTTAAGTCCCTGTTTTTTGTTTTATGTTGTCATCTTTTACACATTGACATCTGTTTCCCTATTTTCAGTGTTTTAGCTTTGATTTACTTTTGTGTCTTCCCTATCTTGGTTGATATCTGGTTGCTCTGTCCTGTGTTCTAGTCTTGGATTGTTATCTGATGTTACTGATTTTCTAACTGAAGGATTCCCTTTAGTATGTCTTGTAATTTTGGTTTGGTTTTTGCAAATTCCCTAAACTTCTGTTTATCTGGAAATGCCCTAATTTGACCATCATATTTGAGAGACAGTTTTGCTGGATGTATAATTCTTGGCTGGAGGTTTTTTTTCCTTCAAGGCTACATATATGTCATCCCATTTCCTTCTTGCCTGTATGGTTTCTGCTGAGTAGTCCGAGCTTATTCTTATTGACTCTCCTTTGTAGATGACTTTTTGTTTATCCCTAGCCGCTCTTAAAATTCTGTCTTTATCTTTGGTTTTGACAAATTTGATTATAATATGTCTTGGTGACTTTCTTTTGGGATCTACCTTATGTCGGGTTTGATGAGCATCTTGGGTAGGTGTCTTCACATCTTTCACGATATCTGGAAAGTTTTCAGCCAACAAATCTTCAGCACTTCTCTCTGTATTTTCTGTTATTCCCCCTGTTCTTCTACTCCAATCACTTGTAGGTTATTCCTCTTCATAGAGTCCCACATAATTCTTAGGGTTTCTTCATTTTTTTTAATCCTTTTATCTGATTTTTCCTCAAATAAGTTGGTCAAGTGCTTTATCTTCCATCTCACTAATTCTGACTTCCCTTGCCTCTGTTCTGCTCCTGTGACTTTCTATCGAGTTGTCTAATTGTGAAATTTTATTGTTAATCTTCTGGATTTCTGATTGCTGTCTTTCTATGGATTCTTGCAGCCTGTTAAATTTGTCATTATGCTCTTCTCTAATCTTTTTAATTTCCTCTATTGCGTGTTCTGCATTTTGATTAATTTCCTTCCTGATTTCTTGAAGATTTCTGTATATTAATCTTTTTATTCTGCCTCTGGTAAGTCCAAGAAATTTTCCTCCTCTGGAAAATTTCTAGATTCTTTATTTTGGGAGCTTGCTGAAGCCATCAGGGATTGCCTCTTTATGTGATTTGATATTGACTGTTGTCTCTGAGCCATCAATAAGTTATTATATTTATTTATTTTATGTTTGCTTACTGTGTCCTAGCTTCTTGTTTTGTTTTGATATGCCCAAATTGGCTGCTTTTATGAGGTAGTTTGATTACTGGCACCTTTGAAGCTCTAAGGTCCTGCCACCAGGTGTTTAGATCTGTTATTAGGTATGTGAGCTCAGGAATCCACCCATTCCTCCTGTGTGGATTCAGCTCAGGTACCTAGGTAGATAGCCACTAAGTGAGTGGTGTAGGCTCTCACCTACAGTCCTAGACAGGCATGGGTGATTGGTATAGGCATAGGCATTTGGCTGAAGCAGGGGGACACACTCTGAGCAAGTCAGTGGGCTGACGGCCGCCCCTGAGTGTCCTGGAGGAAGTGGTGTCCCTGTTCCCTAGAGCATGTAGGTGGGTGGGTTTTGTAGCTGGACTGTGAGCACCTAATGCTGTTGGCTGTAAGGACTGGGCCCCTATCTCAGGTAGCTAGGTGGCATGAGTGGAGCCACCAGTTCTCAGGCCCTTGATGTGGGTAGGTGAAGACCTTGCTTAATGGGCAGAGAAGTGTCAAATGTCAAGAATCTGCCACTTCACAGCTAAAACAGTTGAAGTTAGAGTTCTGGTATATACCCTGTTGTACTGTGGTAATGAGGGCCTACACTGTTGAGATGGGCCCACACAAGTCTGTTTAGGGGGAAAGGCACTCGAAGTCCATGGATCCCTTATGCCTGTGCCTCAGCAAAGGAGCTGTGCCTACCTTGGGTTTCTGGCTTAGGTGAGCTGGTAGTTTATTTTTTCCCATTTGTTAGTTTGTTCACTCTCCAAGGCAGGGAGAATGGCTCCGGGCATGTGACAGATCCTACTTCCGGCCCAGGGGACTCGGCAATTGTTGAAGCTGGTTCGGGACCCAGTGCAGAGCAGAGAGGTAAATGGGAGAGAGATTTTTCCCTAAGGGGGTTGTTTTTGATCCATGAGGTAGGCCATGTGCAAGTACTTATCTTTCATGGAGGGCTGCTTCTCATTGACGCTGGGTGGCGGTGTAGACTCTCTGGCTCTGGGTCTGTCCCTGGGTGGAAAATGTGCCCCCTGAGCACGGCTGATAGCCTCCTCACCGCTCACCTCCGAGCTGCTCAGGCCTGAAGGGCTCAGGCTCTCGCCGGGTCAGGTCTGGCAACTCCTTGCTGCTTCTGTACCGTCTCTCCCTTTCTTTGCCACTCAGTCTGGTTCCTCAACTCTGCCTTTGATGTTCAGGGCTCCCAGATTGCCAGACATAATTGAATCACTTGTTTTTTTGGGTCTTTGTTGTAAAAGGGTCCACTGGAATCACCTGACTACTCCGCCATCTTGGCCTTGCCTACTGTCTTCAACTTTAGAAAAGGAGTTCACGAGAACACTTGTTAGGTGAACAATGAAAAGATCAAAGAGAAAAAAGACCTTTTTTGTGTGATTCATAACGTCCCCATTTGACTCTAAAAGCTGTGAGAGCAGGTGTCATGGCTGTTTGTTTTGTTTTGTTCAAGTACATAGTGTTGTTGTTTCTTGCTGTAGAGCCAATTCCAACTCATGGCGAACCCATGTGAACAGAGTAGAACTGCTCCATAGGGTTTCCAAAGGCTTTGACCTTTTGGAAGAAGATCGCTAGGCCTGTCTTCGAGGGCCGCTGGGTGTTTTCAAACCACCAACTTTTCAACTAGTAGTCAAGTGCTGAGCCATTTGTGTCATTCAGGGACTCCTAAGTACATAGGCCTCCCTCAATAAAGGTTTGGTGAATGAAGAAATAAATTAATCATTCCTAACTCCTCGAATTAGATCTTAGGGTAGCCAGTCTGTTCTTCACAGGATCACAAGCAATAGTCATCAGATGCTGGAGAGTTTTAACTACTTTAACATAATTACAGAAACCAACCAGAGTGGAGAGAGAGAGAAGTAATGTAGTGAAATAAATTTGAAGTTGAAATAGCTAAATAATGTCTGAATTACAGTTGTTCTGCCTGTTTGGAAAGAAGTGAAGCCTTGAAAAATTATCCTTAACTTCCCTTCAAGTTGATGGACACCAGAGAAGAGAGGACAGGAGTAGCTGGTTTCTCGGAGAACCGCTCTCATCTCCTTTCAATAAAAAGCACCCGCACAGTGAACGTAACAATTTGCTATCTACTGTAAGTTAAAAATAAGCCACTGCTCTGTATTGTCAAGAAATTAGTCAGCCTGGGCAGAACATGGCTGTCAAACCACCAGATGCTTGCTCAAATGGGCATTTATTGAAAACAGAAAAAAGATGCTTTGAGGACTTCTTATCCATGCTTAACCTTGGCTTCTGCTGTAGAAGTACTGGAAGGCAACATGCAGCTGTTAAAGGATTCCTTAGGTAATAGTCATAGGTCCCTGGGTGGTACAAACAGTTTGTGCTTGGCTACCAATTGAAAGGTTGGCGATTTGGAGCCACCCAGTGGTGCCGTGGAAGAAAGGCCTGGCAATCTACTTCCATAAAATCACAGCCAGTGAAAATTCTATGGAGTATAGTTCTACTCTGACACACATGGGGTTGCCGTGAATTGGAATCGACTTGGTGACAACATGTTCAGTTTTTGGTTTTAGCTAATAGTCACAGGGAGTCCTGAGAGAGTCATAGGGAGCCCTGAATCCTTGGCAATGTGCAGAATGGTCTCACCTACCATCTGATTTCCAAGTGACCAACAGATGGTTATTAATATACCTGTAGGACATGTGCTAGGTGTTAGGGGTAAAATTTGGACCCAAACCATGTTCATTCCATGGTCAAGTGGGACCCCTCCGTATAGTAAAAGAAATATTTAGAACTAAACTACTTGGGGGATAATGATGCTAGGTACAAGGGGGAGGGCAGGAGCTAAAGCCAAGAATAGCATTGCAGTATCAGGCGGGTTGTGAGGTTATTCAACTCCAGATGATGCAGATGCTTATCAGAGCTTTCTGAGAATTTTTTGAAAATTGCTTTAACATCGACTCTAATGAGATAAAGCGTTTTCAGATACTTACCTGTACAGAGAGGAAACATTTTCAAAGCTTCTGGGAGATTCTGATACAAAGAAACAGGAAAGTAGTTTTAATCTATTATTGTCAGAAACTGAACAATGTCACAAAACACCTCAACAAATCCTCGGAAATCCCCAACTGTGCCTAAAAGAGCTCCCTGTTCTGTGGGAAAAAAATGTGGGCTTTAAAATAATAAGACCGATAGTGTTCACCTAGAGAAAAATAATCCTTGACTCACTCCTGAGGATGTGGTGGGGCATTGGCACATCACTTCTTAAAACAAAATTCACCACCTCCTGTGCATGTGCTTCCATCCCAGCTTCTTACTCCGGAGTCCTGTTCAATTTATCTTTTGCGCATCCTTTTCGGAACTCTTCTATTGAAGGTCACGAAACTCCAAAACAGGAAATCAAAGTTTTTTCTTAGTCATCATCTTGCCTAACGTTCACTTAGCACTAACGCCATTGGTCATTCTTCATTTCCTGAAACTGTGTCCTTTCGCTTCTGTGGTGAGGTGTTCTCCTGGTTCACTTCCTCTTCTATCTCCATCCCTCTCCCCCTTGCCAGTTCTGCCATCACTTCTAAAGAACACTGTTGATGGCTGCGTAAGTGGTCTCCTAGCCATCTTCCCCTCTCAACTCTTTGCTGAGCTACTAGGGAATTTTGTTAAAAGGAATTTCTGATGATAGCACTCTCTGCTTCAATATTATTCCCCACTCCTATCCTTTACCTCTTCAATTAAGAACAGACTTTTGCATCTCTAAAGGTACATGACAATATGGCCTCAACCTACCTCTCCAAGTTTATTGCCAAATATACCCCAAGTGCCCCCACATGTCAGTCTTGACTCCTGTAGTTTTCCAAATATGCCCTGAGCTCTCCCACCTCCATGCGTTTGCTCAAGATTTTCTCTCCGCCTGGAATGTTCTCCCTTCCCCCTATATCCTTTCTCCAGCTGTCTGCTGCACGCGTCATCATCTGTTCCATTTATTCTCCAACACTACCTGCTCGTGAATCATTTCTTGATTCTCCCCTCCAGCTGAATCCCTTCCTCCTTTGACTACTTGTATTTCTTCTGATTACCACCTCAGTGCTCCGTCCATCCTGAGCCTGTGTGTGCCTGAGTAACCATGGTGCCTCTTCTCTACCAAGAAGCCCTGGTGGTGCAGTGGTTAAACGTGTGGCTGATAACCAAAAGGTTGTCAGAACCCACCCAGAGGCTCTGCAGGAGAATGACCTGGCAATCTGCTCCCAAAAAGATTACAGCCTAGGAAACCCTATAGAGCAATTCAACTCTCATATGGGGTCGAAATTGACTTGACAGCAAACAACAACTTCTCTCCCACCTACTCGGAGGCTGTCCAACTCTGAGTCAGTTTTAAAGGAGAAATGTATGAGTTTATGTACTATATTAAAAAGTTAAAATGTTATTGGGTTTATATATTTTTTTCTCATTCTTTTCATTAGTACTCCGTAAAGACTGCCCTTGTTGTTGTTAGGTGCCAGTGACTTGGTTCCTACTCATAGTGACCCTGTGTACAACAGAACGAAACACTGCCCTGTCCTGCACCATCCTCACAATTGTTATGCTTCAGCCCATTGTTGCAGCCACTGTGTCAGTCCATCTTGTTGAGGGTCTTCCTCTTTTTCGCTGACCCTCTGCTTTACCAAGCATGATGTCCTTCTCCAGGGATTGGTCCTTCCTGATAACATGCCCAAAGTATGTGAGATGATGTCTCGCCATCATTGCTTCTAAAGAATGAATTTACAAAAGAAAATGGTTTAATCCCCATGGATATTTTTAATAAATTATTCAGACCTGAGTGGTACCCAACAGTATTTTATTATCCACTATAAAAATATTTCAGTGATTTATCTGACAATTACCATGTTTAAAAAAAAACCAAGTTAGTTTTGGATAACAACATGTGGTTTCATCTGTGAAAATACTGCTGAGGGCATAAACTGGCTGAGCAGATACTGAACTAGCACTGCCACTGATGTTTTATAAGCTGTTGTTATTCACATTTGGTTCCTGGTGATGACGTTGAAGGGTTCAGTCCATTAGAATGCTGAGATTTTATTAGTGATTTATAAATTATAGTGTATTGTTAAAAAGAGTAATGGGTAGGAAAAAATAGCCTAGGCAGTCAGTTAATGATTTAGTTCACTAGACGTTTACTGAATGCCAATTGTATGCTGGGGCGTGTGTGTGTGTGCGTGTATGTGTGTGCGCGCTCATGTGCGTGTATTTGATGTAGTCCTTGCTGTTGAGAAGCTATAGAGTGGGTCATCATGGAGGATTAGACAGTATATCATAAGATATGGTGTATGGATAAAGGAAGGAAACCATTAATTTGCTTTAGGGGGTTTACAAATTAATGGGAGAACACATAAATGGCTAAGTCCATTTAAACTTGAGTTATAGAAATAGACATGCATGCATGTATATAACTAATCAACAAGTTAACATATCACTCCTAAGTGTTCTGGGTTTTGGAGCCCAGGAAAATCACGTTATCATTTGGAAGTAATATATATATGTATGTATATATATGTGTGTGTGTATATATATATATATATACACACGTGTGTGTGTGTATATGTTATTGTTATTAGAGGCCGTCCAGTTGGTTCTGACTCATAGTGACCCCAAGTACAACAGAACAGAACACTGCCACACTGCCAGGTTCTTTGCCATCCTTACAATTGTTGTTATACTTGAGCCCATTGTTGCAGCCACTGTGTCAACCCATCTTGTTGAAGGTCTTCCTCTTTTTCGATGACCCTCTACTTTACCAAGCATGATGTCCTTCTCCAGAGACTAGTCCCTCCTGATAATATGTCCAAAGTATGTGACACAAAGTCTTGCCATCCTTGCTTTTAAGAGGCATTCTGGCTGTACTTCTTCCAAGACAGATTTATTTGTTTTTCTGGTAATCCATGGTATATTCAATATTCTTCACCAACACCATAATTCAAAGGTGTCAATTCATCTTTGGTCTTTATTCATTGTTCAGCTTTTGCATGCATATGAGGCAATTGAAAACACCATGGCTTGGGTCAGGTGCACCTTAGTCCTTAAAGTGACATCTTTGCCTTTTAACACTTTGAAGAGGTCTTTTGCGGCAGATTTGCCAAATGCAGTGCGTTGTTTGATTTCTTGACTGCTGCTTCCATGGGCGTTGATTGTGGATCCAAGTAAAATGAAATCCTTGACAACTTCAATCTCTTCTCCATTTATCTTGATGTTGCTTATTGGTCCAGTTGTGAGGATGTTTGTTTTCTTTATGTTGAGGTGTAATCCATACTGAAGGCTATAGTCTTTGATCTTCATCAGTATGTGCTTCAAGTCCTCTTCACTTTCAGCAAGCAAAGTTGTGTCATCTGTGTATCACAGGTTGTTAATGAGACTTCCTTGAATCTTGATGCCAGGTTCTTCCTCATATAGTCCAGCTTCTCTGATTATTTGCTCAGCATACAGATTGAATAAGTATGGTGAAAGGATACAACCCCGACACACACCTTCCCTGATTTTAAACCATGCAGCGTTCCCTTGTTCTGTTCACACAGTTGCAGTTGGTCTATGTACACGTTCTGCAGGAGCACAATTAAGTGTCCTGGAATTTGCATTCTTCATAATGTTATCCATAATTTGTTATGATCCATACAGTTGAATGCCTTTTCATAGTCAGTAAAACACAGGTAAACATGATCTGGTATTCTTTGCTTTCAGCCAAGATCCATCTGACCCCACACGTCTGTCAGTTTGTTGTATTGTGGTGACTTGCGTGTTGCTGTGATGCCGGAAGCTATGCCACTGGTATTTCAAATACCAGCAGGGTCACGCATGGTGAACAGGTTTCAGCTGAGCTTCCAGTCTAAGACAGACTAGGAAGAAGGACCTGGTGGTCTACTTCTGAAAAAATTAGCCAGTGAAAACCTTATGAGTAGCAGCGGAACATTGTCTGATATAGTACCACAATATGAGCCCCTCAGGTTGGAAGGCATTCAGAGTGTGACTGGAAAAGAGCTGCCTCCTCAAAGTAGAGTCAACCTGAACGATGTGGATGGAGTTAAGCTTTTGGTACCTTCGTTTGCTGATGTGGCACAACTAAAAATGACAAGAAACAGCTGCAGACATCCACTAATAATAGGAACCTGGAATGTACGAAGTATGAATCTAGGAAAATTGGAAGTTGTCAAAAATGAAATGAAACACATAAACATCGATATCCTAGGCATTAGTGAGCTGAAATGCACTGGCACTGGCCATTTTGAATCAGGCAATCATATGGTCTACTATGCCGGGAATGACAAATTGAAGAGGAATGGCATCATGGTCATCGTCAAAAAGAACACTTCGACACAGAACAATGTATGTATAAATTTTTGTGTGAGAGACTAACTGGAATTGTAAACTTTCACTTAACCTATAACAATTAAAAGAGAAAAAATAAACCAAAAAAAAAAAGAACACTTCAAGATCTAAAGTACAACACTGTCAGTGATAGGATGATATCCATATGCCTACAAGGAAGACCAGTTAATATGACTATTACTCAAATTCACCCACCAACCGCTACGCCAAAGATGAGGAAATTGAAGATTTTTACCATTTTCTGCAGTCTGAAATTGATCAAACATGTAATCAAGATGCATTGATAATTACTAGTGACTGGAATGCGAAAGTTGGAAACGAAGAAGGAACAGTACTTGGAAAATACGACCTTGGTGATAGAAAAGATGCTGGAGATCGCATGATAGAATTTTGCAAGACCAACAACTTCTTCATTGCAAATGCATTTTTTCAGTGACATAAATGGCGACTGTATATGTGGACCTTGCCAGGTGGAGTACACAGGAATTAAATTGACTACATCTGTGGAAAGAGACTGTGGAAAAACTCGATATCATCAGTCACAACAAGGCCAGGAACCGACTACGGAACAGACCATTAATTGCTCATATGCAAGTTGAAGTTGAAGCTGAAGAAAATTAGAACAAGTCCACGAGAGCCAAAGTATGACCTTGAATATATTCCACCTGAATTTAGAGACCATTTCAGGAATAGATTTGAGTCGCTAAACACTGATGACCAAAGACCAGAGGAGTTGTGGAATGACATCAAGGACATCATACATGAAGAAAGTAAGAGGTCCTTAGAGGGACAGGAAAGAAAGAAAAGACCAAAATGGATGTCAGAAGAGACTCTGAAACTTGCTCTTGAATGTAGAGTAGCTGAAGAGAAAGGAAGAAATTATGAAGAAAAAGAACCGAACAGAAAATTTCAAGCGGCTGCTTGAGAAGACGAAGTAAAGTATTATAATGAAATGTGCAAGGATCTGGAGTTAGAAAACGGAAAGGGAAGAATACGCTCAACATTTCTCAAGATCAAAGGACGGAAGAGAAAATTCAAGCCTTGAGTTGCAATACTGAAGGATTCTACAGGGAAAATATTAAATGATGCAGGAAGCATGAAAAGAAGGTGGAAGGAATACACAGAGTCACTATGAAAAAGAAATGTTTGACATTCAACCATTTCAGGAGGTAGCATATGATCAAGAACTGATGGTACTGAAGGAGGAAGTCCAAGCTTCACTGAAGGCATTGGGAGAAAACAAGGCTTCAGGAATTGACAGAATACCAATTGAGGTATTTCAACAAACGAGTGCAGTGCTAGAAGTGCTCGCTTGTCTGTGCCAAGAAATTTGGAAGACAGCTACCTGGCCAACTGACTGGAAGAGATCCATGTTTCTGCCCATTCTAAAGAAATGTGATCTAACAGAATGGGGAAATTATGGAACAATATCATTAATACCACACACAAGTAAAATTTTGCTGAAGATCATTCAAAAGCAGCTGCAGCAGTATATCGACAGGGAACTGCCAGAAATTCAAGTCGATTCAGAAGAAGATGTGGAAGGAAGGATATCATTGCTGATGTCAGATGGATCTTGGCTGAAAGCAGAGACTACCAGAAGGATACTTACCTGTGTTTTATTAACTACGCAAATGTATCCGATGGTGTGTTATATATATACATACATATGTATATGTGTATACATATATTTATGTACACACATATACGTACATACATATATATGTGTGTATATATGATCATCTGGAAAACTAGGGATACAGAGTTTAAGCTTGGTGGTCTGAGGCTCATCCTGTGAGGACTTTCACTCCCTCTGGGCTACCAAAAGCCACCCTGAGTAGCTGTGCTCTGGGCACAAATCCTCATCTCTTATTACTTCAGAAGAGGGCCTCCTCAGATTGATTGGCTTAACTCAGTTGGAATCATCCTCTGGGTTCCTTCTTTCAAGGAGATTTATATGTCTTGGTGTGGGCTAGTACCAAGGTTGAGTTTTGATTTTTCTATTTATTTAAGAAAGTCTGGTGAGTCTGTACTTGGTACCAGGTACTATGCTGAGCTCTAGAGATACAGTGTGAACAGTACAGACACAGCTAGCATTTGCAGAGTCAAGTGGGAAGAGAGACAATTAAGCAATTGCAGTTCAGCAAGATAAGGACTATGATGGAGAAATGCTGCATGATGGGAATATATCTTGGAGTTAAAATCTTCAATGTCTAATATGTTGCCTGACTGAGCATTGGAGAATGAAGTTGGAAGAGTGTCAGAAGAATTCGACGGGGATTAAACTAATATGCAAGGCACAAAGGGACTATTGCTGAACTTCGTTAATCTTGGTTGAGTAGCTATATGTTACAGAACATTGCTAGTAAAAGGAAGTCCCAGTGCATGCATATTTAGAATTTATGTATGTGATTTTATGTAAGGAGGCAATCTGCCGTCTTTTATAGATGGTTTGTATTATATTGTTGGGAATTTGGAATGTATTCTCCCCTCCCCAAAAAAATCATAAGTGATGACCACGTCCACAGGCTAGCCCAATAGCCTATTATGCATGATGTACTTAAGGCAAAGTACGGTATTATAGGTTTTAGAGATCTTGAAAATAATTTATGTTTTTGTGAAAATGAATATTCAGAGTCCCAGGCTGGAATACAAGATACCGCATCCCACTGTAGCCTTTGTAGCAAGAACAGGATTTTGATGAGCAATGTGAAGAGTAATGCTGCTAGTTCCAGGCCCCAGGGACCTAGGATAGGTGCTCTAGTGCCGGCCGGGGAAAGCAGATAGTAAGGCGTGTGGGTGTTTGTGGGGGAGTGGTGGTGGTGGTTGTTGCTTGTTGAAGAGGTCTCCTAGTACTACTTTAAGTGCTTTATGTGTATTTATCATGGAATCTTTGCAACATACCCATGAGATGTGTCTTACTTTCCTAGTGGTGGTGTAAGAAAAAATACCACGAGTGGGTGGCTTTAAAGAACAGAAATTTATTTTCACACATTTCATAGGCTACAAGTCTGAATTCAGGATACGGCTCTAGGGAGATGTCCTTCTTTGTCTATTTCAGCTTCTAGTAGCCGACAATCCTTGGAGTTCCTGGATTTGTAGATGCGTCTGCCGTATGTGTCTCTCTTCATATGGTGTCTTCCCTGTGTGTATCTCTGTGTCTATTCTACCTTTTTTTAAAATTCAGAAGTGATTAGGTTTAGGATACACTCTACCATGGTATGACCTCATTAATGTAACAAAAAACCTGTTTGTAAACAGAGTCATTGTTATAGGTTGAATTTGTCCCCCCAAAATATGTATTCTAAGTACTAACCCATATAGTGGTTATAATCCCATTTGGGAATGAGTTTTCTTTGTTATGTTAATGAGTATAGGGTGTATCTTAAGTCTATCTCCTTTTGAGACATGAACGAGCAAGATTAAGCCCACAGAGAAGCAAGCAGAGATGGAGGAACATAGATGCCACACCACATGATGATCACCGAGGAACCAAGGAAGAAGGAACTTTCTCTAAGAGAGAGAGAAAACCTTCCTCTAAAGCCGGTGGCCTGAATTTGGACTTGTAGCCTCCTAAACTGTGAGAAAATAAATTTCTGTTTGTTAAAGCCACCACTTGTAGTATTTCTGTTATAGCAGCACTGAATAACTAATACAGTCATATTTACAGGTACCAAAAAAACCCAAAACCTGTTGCCGTTGAGTTGATTCCGACTCATAGCAACCCTATAAGACAGAGTAGAACTGCCTTATAAGGTTTCCAAGGAGCAGCTGGTGGATTCGAACTGCTGACCTTTTGGTTAGCAGCAGAACTCTTAACCACTGCGCCACCAGGGCTCCAATTACAGGTACAGGGGTTGGGATTTCAACATATATTCTGGGGTACCACAAGATGGTGCCATTATTATTTCTCTCAAATGTGTACCAGGACTCAGACATTGGACTTCTTGTCTCACTGAACTCACTCATCAAGTCCCACAGCTGTAAGTATCTCTGATCTCTGGAGTCACAGCACCAACTGCTCATCATTCAGATGAGTAGTAGGAATTCTTAAACTGAACTGATTTCATCCCTCCAAAACCACACCTCCCACAGTGTTCTCTGTCTTAGTCAATGGCAGCTTCATGCTTCTAGTTACTCAGGCCTTAACCTTGGCATTATCCTTGAATCTCCTCCTTCCCTATATCCAATTCATCAGCAAATACTGCCAGTGCATTAAAAAATACCCAAATCCTACTGCTTTCCGCTGTTTCTACCACTACGTCTCTGGTCTATATCTCCATCTTCTCCTGTCTGAATAATGCTATAGTTTCCTAATTGGTCCCCTGCTTCCATCCTTGCTCCCTTGGCCTACTCTCCAAATAGCAGCCAGAGAAATTATTTTAAAACATAATCAGCTCATGAAACTCCTCTGCACAAACTCCTTCAGTGCTTTCACACCTAAGAGTAAAATCAAGAGTCTTCTCTGTGACCTGTAAGGCTCTATCTGACCTACCTGCTTCCCCTCTGAGCCCATTTCTTACCCCTCTCTCTTCCTCACTATATTCTAGGAACAGAGGCCTCCTTGGTGTTCCCAAACTGACCAAGCTCCTCCTGCTGCTGTGTCTTTGCACCTGCTAGCCTCTCTGCCCTGGTGCATCTTTCACCCAGAAACCTACATGTCTTACCCCTTCCTTCTTTATCAGAGATACGTTCCCTGATTACTGTTCTATAAAATATATAAAATGGCAAAAACACTGGCAGTCTACAGAAAACTAGCCACTGAAAGCCTTATGGATAGCAAAGATGTCACTTTGATGAACTAAAATGTGCCTCACTCAAGCCACGGTATTTTCAATTGCCTTATATGCACATGAGAGCTGGACAGTGAAAAAGGAAGACAGAAGAATTGATGTGTTTGAACTGGTGTTGGGGAAGTATATGGAATATACCGTGGACTGTCAGAAAAACAAACATATATCGGCTAGACGTAATACAACCGGAATGCTTAGAAGTGAGGATGGCCAGAGTTTGGCTGGCTTACTTTGGGCACATCATCAGGAGGGACCAATTGCTAGAAAAGGACATCCTCTGAAGGTTATATGTCCTCATGGTGTGGTAGAGTGACACCACCAGAAGGGACATGAATAAAGACTGGAAGCTCTGCATGCTGAAGACGAACTTCTCTCTCTTTACCTCTAAAGCCAAGGGAAAACCATGTTTATGTGACATATCAGACTTTGTTTTCCCTTGTATTATGTACTTCCTCAAGTCTACGTTTTAAAGACTCATACCCTTATTACAGGTGGCCTGGTGCTGCAACGGTTAAGCACTCTGCTGTTAACCGAAAGGTTGGCGGTTCGAACCCACCAGCAGCTCTGCTGGAGAAAGACCTGGCGATCTGCTTCCATAAAGATTACAGCCTAGGAGACCCTACAGGGCAGTTCCACTATGTCACATGGGGTTGCTATGAGTCAAAAATTGACTTGACAGTACTTAACAATAACAACAACCTTTATTATATTTTTTATGCTTCATACTTTAGTGTTTGAAGTAATTCTACATTATAAATGAAACAACTATTAAGGTTCGGTTTGCAAGAAGGAAATAATAAAACTAATTTTAAGAAATGTTAAAATGGAGAAGATGAAAAAGTGAGTGAAGTGGTAGAGGGAAAATAGAGAACTGTCTCGATTTATGGTAACAAACATTTTTGAGCATCTACGATGTGCCAGACACTGTCATCAAAAAGGTAGAACAAGTAGGTAGCTATATGAAGAGACAAATAGCAATAGTCTCTCAAAAAGACTAGAAAGCCTAAAATAATGTTGCTTATCTCTCATTCTGCTCCGTTCCTGGTACTGAACTAGGCTTTAGGGGTCTAGTGGTTAACACTGATCTCTGACATCTTAATAAAACCAGTTGCCGTTGAATCAGCTGCAACTCATGGTGACCTACGTGTGTCAGAGTAGAACTGTGCTCTGTAGGGTTTTCAGTGACTTGAGTTTTTGGAAGTAGATTGCCAGGCCTTTCTTCATGGTGCCTCTGGGTGGACTCAAACCACCAACCATTTAGTTAGCAGCTGAGCATGTTTTAACCATTTGCACCACCTAGGAACTCTAACTTTTTAATAAGAAACTTCAATTTTTTTTTACTTTTTTCGGGCTAAACATATGGGATGGTGAAAGGGTTGGTTAGAAGAGCAGGAAGGTGAATGGGCTTTCTTCTGATGTAAAGAGCTTCTAATTCTTTATGAAAAGGCCCCTTATATTATTCTGGTTGTTCTTGTCAGGAGTCTGCTGGCTGCAGTGGTGAAGCCACCATCTTGATTATTGCAGTCCCACAATGATGATTTCAGTTCATAGAAGTTAAAAGTGTTTCCTTCTGCTCTTTTGGACAAGTAGAAGGATGATATACCTTCTCCTCATCCTGCCTCATTTCAAGCATGTTCTTTGGGGAAAGGCAGTGTAGAGGCCAATAAAGTTAAATCACCAGTTCTTAGAAGGTGTACCAGTGAATAAACATACTTGGCTGTTCTTCCTTGTTCTCTCTACAGGCTCAAGCTCCCTTCTTAAACCTTCTGGAGGTCTTTCCCATAAACTTTGCTACCAAGACAGGTTCCATCCTCCATGAGTCCTGGGCCCTGATGAGTTGCTGGAAGAGTGAGCGAGGTGGGGAATTGACCCCTCAGAGTAATTGGTCCCAACAGCAGCAGACCAGAAAGGACTTTAATAAAGGTTTCAGTTTGTTTTTCGAGGCTAGAATCTGGGTCAGCTCCTTCTTGTAAACAACACATGGCATCAGAAGTGGGGGACTAATTATGGATCATCCTGAACTGTGGCTTTCTGACAGTGTGGAGGAAAACTGGAGTCATTTACGCAACTGCCCAGCCTACTTTGGCTTCTCCAGTGGGGCCCTTGGTTGAATAGGCTGGGGCAGGCAGTCAGTCTACAGAGGAGGAGATATGCTTGAGTTTGCAATGTAGAAGTCTAACTTGCTCCGGTAGCAACCTGACAGATACTATGATTGTAGGCTTGAGAGAGGTGTGTGTGTGTGATAGAAAACATCTTCAACCAAAGGATGTAAAGAAAATGGTAAGGATTTTAAAAGTGACCTGAAGCAGTTGGGGCAGTGACTTACTTTCAGATCAAGAGTGAATTGCAGGAGGAATAAACGGTAAGGAAGAGAGGAAGAGAACACTCAACCTTCATCTAAAACAGCAGGAGGCAATTAGAATCTGGGCGACTCAGGAAGTTGCTCAGTTGGGAAAGTTGTAATCAAAGGTGAGCCAGGGTCTAGGAGATTGATTATTATTGAGAGAGACAGACAGACAGACAAGTCTGGTTGTGTTACATTCCATTTGTCTCGCCAGCATCACAGACCTGGATTTGAGCTATGTGCCAGCCATTACAGGAAGAAGCAACAATGCTCAGCACGTGGAAGGAGATGTAAAAATGTCAACAAATGGATTTGCTTTGCCAAATGTTGTAAATAATAACACACGTGCAGACAGGGCAGCAGCACAGAGGAGCAAGGCAGCCCGCCTCTCCCAGTGTTGAGGATACTTTGCTGGTGCCGGTGGGGGCTGTGGTGGGGTCAAGGCCTTCCTGTGAAATACCCCGGAGCCTCTGGTTAAGCACTGATGGTATTTCTATCCAAGTAGGAAAAGGGAGCTGAAAGAAAAGAGAATGGCAAGTAAACCTCTAAGTCTGAAGCCCTCACCAGTTGCCGTGGAGTCGACTCCAACTCATGGCACCCAATGTGTGTATCAGAGTAGAACTGTGCTACATAAGGTTGTTTTTTGTTTTTTTTTATTTATTTTTTATTGTGCTTTAGATGAAGGTTTACAGAACAAATCGTTTCTCATTAAACAGTTAGTACACGTATTGTTTTACGACAATGGTTAACAAACCTATGACATGTCAACCCTCTCCCTTCTCAACCTTCGGTTCCCTATTACCAGCTTTCCTGTCCCCTCTTGCCTTCTAGTCCTTGTCCCTGGACTGTTGTGTCCCATTGGTCTCGTCTTGTTTTATGGGGCTGTCTAATCTTTGGCTAAACGGTGAACCTTGGAAGTGACTTCATTACTGAGCTAAAAGGGTATCCGGGGGCCATACTCTGGGGGTTTCTCCAGTCTCTGTTAGGCTAGTAATTCCGGTCTTTTTTTGTGAGTTAGAATTTTGTTCTACATTTTTCTCCAGCTCTGTCTGGGAACCTCTGTTGTGACCCTGTCAGAGCAGTCGTTGGTGGTAGCCAGGCACCATCTGGACTCAGTCTGGTGGAGGCCATGGCAGTTGTGGTACATTAGTCCTTTGGACTAATCTTGCCCTTGTATCTGTTTTCTTCATTCTCCCTTGCTCCTGAAGAGGTGAGACCAGTGGAGTATTTTAGATGGCTGCTCACAGGCTTCCATAGGGTTTTTAATGGCTGGTTTTTCAGAAGTAGATCACCAGACCTTTATTCCAAGGTGCCTGTGGGTGGACTTGAACCTCCAGCTTTTGGTTAGAAGCCTAGTGCATTGACCTGAAGCTGGGAACATATAAGAGAAAGCTAAATATATGGGCTGACAAAACTGAAGGGTTTAGGACAGTGGTCCTTATTCTTGACCTAAAGTCATGTCAAACCCTGGACTTAACACTAAGTGTATCTTTATTGGAAAGTAAACAATTACTAGAGAATATAGGTAAGTAGTTAAATTGCAGTGGGCCATAAGATTAACATGTGAAAGCAAGTGACCGCAGCAAATGCTAGCGTTTCTTGACTGATTATGGTTGCAGTTCTTAACCTGGATTATCTCGTTTGCACTTCTCAATAGCTTGATTTATAATTCTGGAAATTGAGGCTTAGTGAGCATAACTAACTTGCCTAAAGTCACAAAACAAAAATGTTGCGGAAGGAAGATTTAGACCTAGACTTTAGGCCCAGCTGCACCTACCAGTCTGTCCTGTCCTCACGATCAGTCAGCAGTGAATTGGGAGCAGGGATGTGAATCTGAGTCTGTCTGACTTAAGAGCTCTTACGTTTCTCAACTGTAGAAGCACAGCCTCTTGTAAAGAGCTGAAAAATAGAGAACCCACCAGAAATTTTGGGATTTTTGGGACATGTAACCCATTTAACCTATGTAACAACCTTATGAAATCAATACCATTGTGGTCCCCATATTGCATACAGTGTCCAGAGAGGTTCAGTAACATGTCCGAGGTCACACAGCTAGAAAGTGGCAGCTCCAGGATTCAGACCTGCCAGACCAACTCCAAAGCCCACACCTCTACCACTATACTCTACCGCCTCTCTACATGTAAAAAGAACTGTAACTCTAGGAAGGAGAGGAAGCGCTTCTATACCATGTGAAAGAGATAGTCGTAGAATTGCTCTGTTGAGAACTGAAATGGTCAGTACTAAAAATAAAACCAAACCAAAAACCAGTTGCCATTGAGTTATTCTGACTCATGGCGACCTCACATGTATCAGGTGAAATTGTGCTCCATAGGGTTTTCAATGGACAATTTTCAGAGGTAGATCGCCAGGCCTTTCTTCCAACATGCCTCTGGGTGGATTTGAACCTCCAACCTTTCAGTTAGCAGCCAAGTATGTTAGTTGTTTGCAACACCTAGGACTCCTGTTAAAAATAAAAATCCATTGCTGTAGAGTTGATTCTGACTCAAAGCAGCCCTGTTGGACAGAGTAGCACTGCCCCAAAGGGTTTCCAAGGAGTGGCTGGTGATTCAAACTGCCACCTTTTGGTTAGCAGCCGAGCTCTCAACCACTGTGCCATAACATTTATTCAACACACACAGTGTATCCTAGTCACTGTTCTAAGTGCTTTACATATATTAGCTATTAAATACTTAAAACATTACTATGAAGTAAACACTCTTGTTATCTGCTTGACAGGTGAGCTAACAGAACACAGAGAGGTTGAGTGACTTGCCCAAGGTCACACAGCTAGTAAGTTGGAGAGTTGAGAGTCAAAATCCCAACTCCTTGAATTTCATTCAGTTGAAGAAATATCAGTGGTTACTTTCCAAGTAGGAGCCCTGGTGGGACAGTGGTTAAGTGCACAGCTGCTAACCAAGAGGTCGGCGGTTTGAACCCACCAGCCACTCCTCAGGAGAAAGATGTGACAGTCTGCTTCCATAAAGATTGTAGCCTTCAAAACCCTATGGGCCAGTTCCTCTCTGTCCTATAGGGTCACTGTGAGTTGGAATCGACTCAAGGGCAACAGGTTTTGGACCTTCCCAGTATAAGATCTTTCCTGGTGGCGTAGTGGTTAAGAGTTAAGGCTGCTAACCAAAAGGTCAGCAGTTCGAATCCACCAGATGCTCCTTGGAAACCCTGTGGGGCAGTTCTCCTCTGTCCTATAGGGTTGCTATGAGTCGGAATTGACCCGATGGCAACGGGTTTGGTTTTTTGGTTTTATTAGCAGCTACAGGGGCGATAAAGTTACATAAGACACAGCCCCTGCCCTCAACATTGAGTGGAAGATATGAATAAGAAAAGCACAAAGAGAAGCACAGCATGGCAACTGTCCTGAGAGGTACAAACACAGAACATCAAGGCTCAGTGCCAGGCAATCTCATTTTGTCTAGGTGGGGCTCACAGTTGGATATGAAGGCAGTGGCTTTAGACATGGCCTTGAGGATTACTGGACTGTCGATAGGTGGGGATGGGGACTAGCCGGAGAAAGGCTTAGAAGAGAGGAAAGCTTAAGTAAGTTGGTCAAGGCCACACAGCTATCTATAAGTTTGATATAGATAAAGACTTGGGAACAAAGTAAGCACTTAATAATTGTGTGCTATTGTTATTATTATTATTAACACCATTATTATTAATAGACCTGGAACTTGATGTTGAGACCTCTGAATCTTTTCTCAGCACTGATGAAGGAGTAGGTAAGTTTGAAAAGGGAGACTGTCACCTTCTTGTGGGTGTCCTGGTTTGTTGGGCTCATGAGCTGTTTTTATTTAATTTGATAGATCCTAGCGAGTTATGGGGAGTCCCTGAGTGGTACAAATGTTTAATGTGCTTGGCTGCTGACCAAAATGTTGGCAGTTCAAGTCCACCTATAGGCACTATGAAAGAAAGGCCTGGTGATCTACTTCTGAAAAATCAGTCATTGGAAACCCTATGGAGCACGGTTCTGCTCTGACAGACGTGGGGTTGCCATGAGTCAGAGTTGACTTGATGGCAGCTGGTGGTACTAGTGAGTTATGGAAGATTTTCAGTGTGAAAGTGACATGAATGTTTATCTGTATTTGAGGGGGAAAAAATGGCATATTGTATGCTGGGTACTAAGATTGGGATATTTGTCTCTTTCTTCCTCCTTCCCTCCTTGGAACCTCTTTACATTAAAAGTTCCTTACAGTCAGGCAGTTCATTATCTGCTGATCTTATCAGAGAGAGTGTAAACCAGCCTCCTTGGCTTCCTAATGAGTTCTGACCAGCTCTACACTCCCCCTGCATCTGCCGCCATCCCCCCTTCCCACACCCAGGCAGCCTTCTAGTCTATCTTTCCTTTCTACCAGATCATTCTTGGCTGGATTTTCCTCAAAGCCGCAGTGTCTCTCACTCCTTGCTTTTTTTCTTTTCGGTTCAAAAGGCACTGACCTCATCGCTCTATTTCTCCCCAGTACCCCATGCCGCATCTGAAAGCAGAAGGTGAAAGATGACAGGAGAAATCTTACTTTAGCTACCATAGCAACCTTCACCTGCTTTGCTGCTCAGTTTTAAAGTGTCACCCTCCTGTGAAAAGTTATTTTGCATATAATTGCTTGGCTCTTCCAGAGGCTTTTGGGCTTCTTTTTAGCTTCCTCTTATAGCAATAATGAAAGGATGGTCATCTCCAACCAAATGGAGTTCGAGAAAGAACCTGTCTCTCACACAGGGTGCAAATATCCCATAGCACACACAGAGCTACTCACTCCTCTTTTATGCTTTTATTCCTAAGAAATATGTAGTCAGAGATGGTGACTACATTATACAAGCCCTGATTTGGGCTGTCAATTTACACATGACTCAGGTTTACATTTATAAAACCAAGTGCTATTGAAATTTACCTATCAAATGTCTGGACTGTTATCATTTTATAAAGACTATGCCTGGTATCTGCATTTGATACCAGAGATCCACTCTCTCCCCTTTTCCATCCTGCACTGTGCCCAAGAGGCTGACCAATGTGCTCCTTGTCAGCCAGCTCCCTTTCCTTCTGGTTTCCAATTGGGTTTGGTCCATGGAAGGTGCCAGCAGGATACCAGAGAGAGAGAAAGGTTGGGATGTTTATTCTGCTGGCACCCTTTTTGTGGTAATACTGTGGATTGGTTGCATCCCTCAACCAAAGATCTCAGCTCCTGTCAGGAGCTCTCTCCACACAGACCCTGTGTCTCCAGGTTCTAGAAGCCCCTCCCCTCTTCTTTCCCATTCAGGTCTAGGGATAGTACTAGCCCAGGGTTTTGCACTATCTCTTGTGGTTTTCCTCTACACTGACCACACCTTTGTATACAGTCCCTTTATTAAATTCTGTTCAAATAATCTGTTTTGAGCATTCCATCTTTTCTGCTGGGACCTTGCCTAATACATTGACCAAACCTCTCCTCTTTTGGATGAGTGCTCCAGTATTGCTTGTTTTGTTTAATAAATCTATGGTTTATTGTAGGTCATTTTGTTGTAGAGACAGATTTTCCTGTCTTTAAGAACAATATCCCCACCCCAACCCTTGTAAAAGATGGCGTTTCCTCTATCTAACTCTCTTCTCTTCAGCAGGCCTCTTTCAAACACTTTTTCTTGCTAATGTCAGTTAGATTTTTGGGCATGGAATACAAATATCCTATCTGCTTGTTGCATCTGATCTTGGGAAAATATGAGGATCTTGCTTCCTTTTTTAATTATGTCCACTGAAAGAATATGCAGATTCTTATATCTCCTGGGAGACCACGAGTGTTAAAATCACACAGGTGTAAACACGTTAGCAAGTTCTATCACTGCTATAGAATCAACTGCAAAAGGAGACAATGGAAATAAACTGAAGTCTGGTTTTAAAACTTCTTAAAAATTCATAAGACGCTGCCTCCTCAGGGAACTAAATTAATTGAATTATTGTCCTGTGGGAGCTGAAGGTGAACAATGGCTCCAGAAGGTGTCCTGAAGGGAGCCATGAATGAGGAATGTGCATAATTTGCTTTGAAAACCATGAGTTAAAAACTGCATGCTCCTAATTCTTTCAAGACTGATCCCAAATGGTATCAAGAATAGCATGTGGTTCACACAGCTCGGCAGGTGTGAAAATTCTGCAGCTGAATTAAATAGCCTCCATTATATTTCAGAAAGAACTCTAATGGGGTTTTATGGAACACAGTCTAAGAATATCATGTTTCTCCTTTGTAGCTCAGGATGGCTGGGATGGTTTGTTGTAACTAATATTATGCTGCAGTCTTCCTATAAGATGGATAAAAATGAGCAAAAGGACTGCCTTGTCCCAAAGAAGGTCTAAATACTGAAATACCAAAAGGGCATTAAAAGGACATCATCAGTAAGACTGGTTCAAAAATGAAAGTTGAGGAGATGGTTTAACTGTAAAATGATTATGGCTATTCCTATACCAAGTTTCTTCTAATAAGCTCATTTGGTCATTGGAAACTCACTTGGTTTTAGAGCTGAAGGAATTTTAAACACTGAAAAACTATACTCTAAGTTTAGGGTTCAATTTTTAAAAATTTAGACTGAATTCACTTAACCTTATACTCAACTTAAAAATAACTATTAAAAAAAAAAAGTTGCCATCGAGTTGATTCTGACTCATAGCAACCCTACAGGACAGAGCAGAACTGCCCCCCATAGGACAGAGTAGAACTGTCCCACAGGGTTTCGAACGAGCTGCTGGTGGATACCGACTGCCAACATTTTGGTTAGTAGCCAAGCTCTTAACCACTGTGCCACCAGGACTATAGGCATTTCTTTTTTAAAAAAAATATTTTATTGTGTTTTTGGTGAAAATTTACATAGCAAATTATGTTCCCAGTTTAACAATTTCTATACATATTGTTCAGTGACTTGGTTACATTTTCCGTACTGTGTCAACATTCTCATTATTTCCATTCTGGTTGTTCTGTTTCCATTAATTTAGCTTCCCTGCCCCCCATGACATTCTCATCTTTGTTTTAGGGTAGATGTAGACCATTTGGTCTCATATAGATTTTTTCTTTTTTTTAAAAGGAACGCAGTACTCACGAGTTACATTTATTTTGTGAGCCATTCTGTTATTTAGCTGAAAGGTGACCTCAGGTGGTTACAGTTCAAAGTTTACTTGGTATCTCAGGGCTAATCTCGGGGGTTCTTTAGTCTCTACCAGTCCAGTAAGTCTGGCCTTTTTTTTTTTAAGAATTTGAGCTTTGTTCTTCAGTTTTCTCTCATTCTACTTGGGACCATCTCTTGTGCCTCTGGTCAGAACGCTAGGTAGTGGTAGCCGAGCACCATCTAGTTCTTCTGGTCTCAGGATAGATGATGCCATGGTTCCTGTAGGCAATTAGTCATATAGACTGGTTTCTTCTTTGAGTCTTTTGTTTCCTTCTTTCTCTTTTGTTCCAGACAAGTAGAGACCTATAGTTGTATCTTAGATAGCTGCTCACAAGCTTTTAAGACCCCCAAATGCTACTTACCAAACTAGATTGTAGAACATAAACTTTATGGACTATGTTGTGCCAGTTGACCAAGTTGTCCCATGAGACTATGATTGTAAGCCTTTTAACCCAGTAACTAATCCTCCGAGCTATTTGGTTATGTCTGCGAGATATCCATGACTGTGCCCCCTATGTGATTGATTGTATATGCCACACACACAAACATGTATATATACATACATCTACAGATACACTGATACCTACACACATATGTATACACATATACCTTCCTGTACACATATATGTGTACATGTCAACCTATGTAACCACTCATGTATTTTTTGGTTGTTACTGTTGCTGTTGCAAAATTATATACATTAAAGCATTTACCAATAATGTCCCTTATCCTTGTATACTTCTTTGTGTCATTTACCTTGGTCAAGTTGTGTACACTTCACCCACATTTGATATTGCCTTTACCATCACCAAAAATAACAAGTATCTACTGTCTAGAGAAGGAACCCTGGTGGCACAGTGGTTAAGCACTCAGCTGCTAACCAAAAAGTTCATGGTTTGAACCTACCAGCTGCTCTACTGGAGAAAGATGTGTCATTCTGCTTCTGTAAAGACTACAGCCTTAGAAATTCTTTGGAGCAATTCTACTGTGTCCTGTAGGGTTGCTATGAGTGGGAATTGACTCGACGGCAGTGGGTTTGGTTTGGTTTACTGTCAAGAGAGTTATTCTCTTACCTCCCCTTCCCATCCCTGGTAACAACCAAAGAACATTGTTTTCTGTAAGTATACCTATTTTTGTCATTTTATAAAAGTGGAATCATACAATATTGTCCTTTTGTGATTGATACTATAGGTATTACTTATCTATTATTTATTAATGCAACATAACACTCTCAGTATTTATCATTAGTATTCAACTGATATTGTCATCTTTAAATTCTTCCAAACTAACAAATCTCCCAATAATCCATTTACTTGTTTTTCAGTGAAAACTGAACTTGAAGTCAGATGAACTATTCATTACTCATTTCCATTTATCCTATTTCCTTATTTATCCTCCTCAGCTGGCCATAACATGGAATCCAGGCATATATATATATATTTCCTACTTGGTGCCCTTATTGTGAAAAGTTTTATATTCCTGCTCTTAATTTAAAAAGCAGTATGAGTTGAATATTTAAACATACTTTTGTCTAAGGAAAAATAAACCTACAATTACTTTTTTATATCTTGCTAATTTTTCTCCCTTTGTGGATCATTACTTCCTATTTTAATTAAACATTTTCTAGTTTGAGTAATCTGGAAGATGCAAAATATAGGCAGCCATATGAGCATCCAAATTAAAGGTTTAAACACAGGAGAAAGCTTTTGTTAAAGGTTATGGGTTCCCCTTTCCTGAGCATCTTTAAGCCCAGAGATAGACAAATGTTTCTTTTCTTGTATATTTTCTTTCAATCATGGAAAGATAAAAATCTCAAGGTGAAAAGAAACCTTAAAGAAAACGTCAGCAGCCATTTCCCTGGTCCATGTACTCCCGCTATGACATCCTCCTAGATGGATAGGACTTGTTATAAGGAGCTTATTCACTGGATATCACCATCTACAAGGAGCTCCCTAAGACATGAGGCAGGACATTCTACATTACCCCCAACTGTTAAAAGATCTATGGCTCCTCCAATTAAATGGAACTCTTTCTCCCTAGTTTGACTTATACTCTCTAAGCTCCATACACAAAAATTCTATTTCATCTTTCAGAATTTGAAGACAACCATGAATTCCTGTAAGACTTCTTTCCTATTCTTTGCCTATGTTATTTCTTTCCATATCGCTGTTCCTTAGGTGACATGACTTAGATGGAGAGCCTTCTTTGAAAGGACTTCCCATTTTTCTATAGTAGGCAGTACCCAGAATTGGCCATGATGCCTTTCCATGTTGAAGTGACTCAGAAAGAGCCTATCAACCAGCTCCCCACCTCGCTTCTGAGGCAGCGTGATCTTTTTTTATAGGTCACAAGTCACACTATTGACTGAACTACTTTACCTCATAGGAAGGTTATTATGAGCATCTTCATGAGTGTTTGCAATTTTATGTTTCTTTCCATGGCTCCTTTGCTCCTCTCACACATTAATTTGTGACTCCCCCCCACCCGCTTTTTATACTTTATATGAATTTAAGGCTGTCTAGACCTGGCCTCCTTCTGTGGGCAAATGCACGGCCCCCCATTCTCGTGAGATATATCCCGCTCTTAGAAAAGTGAGTTTTTTTAGGATTCTAAAATTCAGAACTCTGAATCAAGTGTGCACTCTGACAATAATGATCTCCAACAGAACCAGGTGTCTCTTTAAGGTCTCTTCTCTGGGTGTTAATTGCACAATGCAAATGATGGTTAGGAGTGAAAAGTAGGGAGTTTTAGAAAGATTAATTCCTTGTTTAGAAACCCGGTAATATCTCAGTCATCCAAGTTTAGTGGTGGTAGTGGGGGGATTTATTCATTTATTCATTCAGTGAACATTTCTCCAGCAGTTACTTCTTTGATGCTGGACAGGTGTCCTTATGTTTCTGGTGAGTAGTCTTTATGACGGGAATCATACTGTCTTTATTTCAGGTCTTAGAATGTTTAATTAAAAAATGCTGTCAAGTTATTTGAGAATCTTGGATAAAAATTATTTCCACATTATAGCAAAGTAATGAAACAGTTGCAAAGTTTTCTCTCTCCTGTCTTCCTCCTCCTAAAATGAAACAAATACAATCATTTATAGTCTCATTGCCACTAACTTTGTAAAGTAAATGAACTGCAATTTTGTTGTAGGTAATATTTCTTGGGGAGGCAGGGGTTGTTTGTTTTTATTTTTAATTCCTCTCTTTTGCCTTTTAAACATATTTCCTTCTTACTGGAGTCTCTAGCCAGACTGATACCAAATATTCAAGTGATATCTCTTTTATTTTAATTAAATAGGCTTAACCCTAATGGACATTCACTGGAAGATTGAAACTTGCTTGCACAGTTAACAATAATAGATGATGACCATCTCCAGAGTGCCAGTTTCCTCTGCCATTGGCCTGCTCTTGATGTACCTGTAAATAGTAGTAAATAGCTTTCATCTATATATTATTTTGTAGGTGGCAAAAGATACTCGTATGCTTCATCTTATTTGATGCTCATAGTAGAGCTGTTAAGTAGACAAGGCCATGATATTTTTCCATTTTACTGATGTGAAAACCACAACCCAGAAGGCACCTAACTTACAGTGAACCAAAAAACCAAAAAAACCAAACCCATTGCCATTGAATTGATTCCAACTTATAGTGACCCTATAGGACAGAGTAGAACCTCCCCATAGAGTTTTCAGGGACAGCCTGTTGGTTCGAACATGCTAACCTTTTGGTTAGCAGCCGTAGCACTTAACCACTCTGCCACCAGGGTTTCCAGTTACAGTGAAGGGCTATCCAAAAAAGCAAACAAACAAACAAACAAAACCCCAAAACAATAACCAGTTGCTGTCAAGTTGAGTCCAACTCATGGCAACCCTGCATGTGTTAGAGTAGAACTGTGCTCCATAAAATTTTCAATGGCTGATTTTTCAGAAGTAGATTGCCAGGCCTTTCTTCTAAGCTACCTCTGGGTAGGCTCGAACCTTCAACCTGTCAGTTTAGCAGCCAAGTGTTAATAGTTTGCACCACCCAGGGACTCCAGTGAAGGACTAGAACCCAAGTGGTCCCTGTGAGCCTCTTTCCAGTGTTTTCTAATGGCGTCTGTTGTCTGCATGTAACCAAGTTTTGAGGTTCTCCCAATGGCGGCTTTATATTTTAATAGTGGACAGTGGTTTTTCTTTTCCAAATGCATGTGCAGATGGAAATCTGTGCTTGCCAAACGACAAACAGCAGAATAACGGTTAAATTATGACAAATCCATACACTAGGTTACTGTGGGCTATTAAAATTAATATTTTCAAAGAGTATGTAATGATACAGGGAATGACTCATATCAATGTTTCTAGATAGAAGTGGGATTCTAAACAGCAGGGCCTAGTTTTGTTTAAAATATTTACATGTAAAAAAAGCACTAGAAAGGGGAACTCATTGCTTAGGAGACACTGAGCTTCTGTTGAGCATGATAGAAGAATTTGGAAATGGATAATGGTGATAGTTGCACAACAAGAACACAATGTCACTAAATTGTCCATGTGGAGAATATTGAAATGGCAAATGTTTTATTACATACATACTTTAAAAAAAAAAAAAAAGCACTGGAAGCAAATATACCAAAGTGTTCAAGGAAATTTTTTCTGAGTAATATGATTATGATTTATATTTATTTTCTTCTTTATACGTATCTTAGCCAGGGTTCTCTAGAGAAACAGAACCAATAAGATTATATAAAGGAGTCCCTGGGTGGTACAAATAGTTGAGTGCTCTACTACTGGCTGAAAGGTTGGCAGTTCAAACCCACCCAAAGGCACCTTGGAAGACAGCCCTGCAATCTGCTTCCTAAAGGTCACAGCCTTGAAATCCCTATGGATCGGTTCTGCTCTGCACACATGGGGTCACCATGAGTTGGAATCGATTTGACGGCAACTAACAATATGTACGTGTGCGTATGTGTTCTGTTTTTATTGGTTCTGTTTTTGTATACATAAATGGAGAGCAAGAGGGAAAGTCTGAGACTTATTTTAAGGAACTGGCTCATGTGATTGTGAGAGTTGGCAAGTACAAGATCTGTAGGTCAGGCAACAGGCTGGAGATTCCTGCTAGTCTTGTGTCCCAAAATCCATAGGTCAGGTGATGGGGAAGTGTGAAGAGAGAAGAGTTCTGGCAAAATGTCTATTTATAGTCTGGAGGCAAGTACACCCTTGGGAAAACTCCTTTTTTACTCTTAAGGCCTTCAATTGATTGGATGAGGCCCACCCACATTGTGGAGGGTAATTTGTTTTACTTAGGACCAACTGATTTAATCACATGCCACTACTTCATAATGGCATCTAGCCTAGTGTTTGACGAAACAGCTGGGCACCATAGCCTAACCAAGTTGGCACATAAAATTAACCATTGCATTACTTAGTTTTCCAGTTCGTTCTTCAGTGAACGTATTTAACTTGTATAATCAAGAAACATAAATGTTATTATAGCTAGTATACACCAATGTTTTGTTTTCGTTTTTTTTATTTTAGCTAGGAATCCTTTGGGGGATCCCTGCTATCTTTCATTTATAAAATTACACTTTATAATATAAATTAAACCTTAAATGAGAGGATCATTTTTATTAGTATATAAATTTAAAGTAGTGTATTATTTATTTTATTGTATAATTTTAAGTTGGTCATTGTAACCAAATATTTCCTGAAAGTGACTCTTTTTTATATAATTAACTAATTCAGTCAAACCTCATTTTGAGGACTTTCTATATGTGCCAGGCTAAGGATACACTGATGTACATGGCCCAGTCTCTGTCCTCAAGAAATGCCAGTCTGGTTTGAGATACAGACTAATAAAGTAGTAATCACAGTGTAGGGTGATAAGTACTATAATTCATGAGAGAAGGCTGTGCAGGGCGCTCAGGGAACAGAGTCTTCATGGGCCGTGGGAGAAGTTGGGAAGCCCTCCCAGAAGAGTTGCTTGTAGAGTTTAAGGCGGCTCTTCTATTTGGATGAGCAACCTCAAATTTAGCAATAAAGATAACACATGCAAATCTTCTTATGCTGTATAGGTAATGGCTGCCTCAAAGTTTTCTTACAATGGTTAGGATATTTAACATTAATTTTAAAAGATAAACCAGTTAACTTGGGTTGTACGACTTTTACATTTCTTTATTAGGGGGTTCTTTTCATCTTCAAGGATCCCTGATGATGCATTGGTTAAGCACTCAGCTGCTAACCGAAAGGTCGGTTGTTCGAACCCACAACTGCTACACAAGAAAGGTGTGGCAGTCTGCTTCTGTAAAGATTTACAGCCTTGGAGACTGAATGGGACAGTTCTACTCTGTCCTGTAGGGTCACTATGAGTCAGAGTTGACGCTTGGCTGCTAAGTGAAAATTGGAGATTCAGGTCCACCTAGAGGTGCCTCGGAAAAAGGCTTAGTGATCTACTTCTGATAAATTAGCTATTGAAAGCCCTATGGAGCATAGTTCTACTCTGAACAAAATGGGGTTCTGATAAGCAGGGGTCAACTCATAGACAACTGGTTTAAACTGGTTTAGTCTTCAGTCTCCTTTTCTTTCTGTTTATTTGGGTTTACTAAAGATTAATGGTAATACTGAAGCATCATCATCTTGCTCTGTGATTATCATAACAATGGGATTTTATAGTGTTTCATATTACATATCCATTTATGTAGTAGATAATACTGATTTTGATCACTTCTCCCATTCCTGTTTCATTTCCCTGCCTCCTACTACAGTGCTGAGGGAGGCAGATGGATGTTATTGTCCTTGTTTTATAAGAATAAACTGAGTCACAGAATGATTAATTGACTTCTCTAAATTATGAGGTCAGTCAGTACTGGAGCTGCAAAGAGATATCAGGATTCCTTTGTTTAAAGCTCCGACTTCTGAAGTATTACTTCATATAAGTAGAATAGGATTGTTTGCCAAAAACGCAGTCACCTTTTAAATCTTTACTGAAAGTAATGAGCTTAAAATAAAGTCCCATGAAGATAATCATATTGTTACAGCTTAGAACAGAAGTTAAGGCTCTTTGAGTAGATTAAAATGAGTCCTGGGTGAGGCTTAATATTTGGTCTACTTAATTAATTTGTTCAGCAATGGCTTTTAGTTTCTTTGTGTAAAAAGAATAATTGAAACATTTTCTCAGAACACATCTAAGAACATTATAGGATCAGATTTGACTCAATTAAATTTTTTTATGTAAGAGAGAGGATTAAAAATAAAATCAAAATTGACTTTTATTATCCGTATGTCATGCTAGTGGAAGACTATGACTTCATTAGCAAAATTTTTTTTTAATAGTCCACTGATGAAAATAGTATTATTGTAATACTTTCATAATTTTTTGTTATTAAAATAATTGGTACTCTAACAATATTAAATGATAGTTAATATGTGTATGATACAAAAATATCTGAAGCAGCACTGTAAATGAATATGAAGGAAAATAAATGCATATAAATATTTCATGGACAATATCTAGCAGTTGAATTATCTTCATATTAAAGTTATCTGATTTTTCTAATTAGCATATTCATGTATTTTGGATTACTTATAGGATAAACCATAGCTTAAAACCTGTATCATATTTTTATTTAGAACAACTATTTCATTGATTTAAATACAGAAAATATTGCATTAATTGGAGTTTTAAGAACTTTAGAATACAGGAATGGTTCTATTACGTTTTATATAGAATAAAATTATTTTTGTTTACCACAGTTACAGTAATCTAATTTTAGAATTATTGCCTCAGATTCTTTAATTTTTGGTTCGTATTCCAACTAGGCCTAAGATTTTACATGTAATGCATTATTACCATCAAGTACTGTTTATCAGACTCCCACCTGGGCTTTGTTTATAGGAGAAAAGAAAACAAAAAACGGAACCTCATCACCTTGATACATTCAGAGTTCAAGAGAGATGTAGGCAGAAACCCATATTTGCCTAAAAAAGAGTAAACCCGTTGCCATCGAGTTAATTCCAACTCAGAGTGACACTATAGGATAGAGTAGAACACGGGTTTCCAAGGAGCAACTGGTGGATTCAAACTGCCAACCTTTTGGTTAGCAGCTCTAGCTCTTAACCACTGCACCACCAGGGCTCCTGAATTTGTGTCTAACCAAACTTCATGAAGACAGAGTAACTCACCTTCCTGTCCTGTACTGAGGTTCTGTGATGCTGAGATCTGGGAAAATGGAGCTTACTAAAGATAACTCAGCAGCCATGTCATGATTATCAGTCTGTCTTACCTGTGTAACCCCAGGTAAGTTATTTTACCCTCAGAGCCTCAAATTATTGAGCTTTGAACAGAATAGTATGATAAGCATGAAAATAAATGTGAAAGGAAAAAAAATAGATACTGCCCTTGAAATATTCGAGAAGATTAACCAAATCCAGTAAATATGCACCAGTATCAAAAAGTGGAGAAACCCTTCAACTGGATTCAATTATGTGCAATGATGAACATAAGGGATGAGGAAATAACAGAATGACTGAACACAGCTAGAATATTAATACAGGAAAGCTTCATGTAGGATATGAGGGAGAAGAACCTATATACCGTAGATTAACCAAGATAGTCTGATTTTTCAAGATCAGGACCTGGTTTAAAAGTGACTTAGAGTAATTATCCAGGCAGAATAGGGTGTGTGTGTGTGTGTGTGTGTGTGTGTGTGTGTGTGTGTGTGTGTGTGTGTGTG
>NW_004444001.1:12327893-12341134 GCF_000243295.1 Trichechus manatus latirostris | reverse complement strand
TGTGTGTGTGTGTGTGTGTGTGTGTGTGTGTGTGTGTGTGTGTGAGTTACCATAATCAAGATTCAGGTGGTGATGAAGTAGATCATACTTCCTTAAATACGGACTCCCACTAATTTTAATGTGCTTTATTTCTATGATAGTGGAAAGTGAGCCAGACACGCTGTGTTTTAATCACAGCCCCGTTACTTTTTTGTTGACTTTGAAAAAGTTACTATATTGCCTTGTTCCTCAGTTTTCCCATCTGTCAAGTGAGGGTAATACTGGTACCAACCTCATAGGGTATTGTGGAGATTAAATAGGCAAGTTAATATATGTAAATCATTTAGAACAATGCCTGGCACTCAGAAAATGACAGGCAGTTTTAGTGGTGGTGGTGGTGATGGAGGTGGTAGTGTTAGAATTCATGACATAACTTATCAAAGCTTGACTACTAGCTGAAAGGTTGGCAGTTTAAGCCCACCCAGAGCCTTCTTGGGAGACAGCTGGCAATCTGCTTCCAAAAGGTCACAGCCTTGAAAACCCTATGGGGCAGTTCTACTCTGCACACATGGGGTTGCCATGACTCGGAATCGACTCGAGAACAACTAACAGCATGTAACTTATCAAAACACTTTCCCATGTGCATTTTTATCTGAAACCATTTGATTCTTATAATACTTTAGGACTCATCATCCATATTCTAAGCAAGAGGAAACAGAAACTCAGAGGATGTATGTGACTTTTCCAGGTCCCAAGTCCAGTAAATGCTGGGAGCTGGGCTAGAGCCCCAGGCCTCCAACACCTATCCTGGTTAAGTGCTTTTTTGACCATTGCACTAAGCAGCCCCTTGCCCAGAAGAAGAGCTGCACAGGAAATTGTGATTTAGAGATAAAGGGGATGATGTGAGCTTTTGGGTCATCCCTCTTCCAAAAACCCCTGCCTCTCCTGATCGCACTCCTTGCTGTGCCCCAGACAGTTCAGAATCAGGACCTTAGCGCTGAGTGTTAAGGGATCGTGTTCTTCTCTAACACACGTCTGTCTTTGTATCTTCAGGGATGAGGGGAGAATCTTATTTCATCGGCATGAGGAGCCCTGGGCAGCAGGGGCACATCCCAGAGGATGGAGGACTTTTCTTACTCTGCTGCATCGACAGAGACTGGGCTGTAACTCAGTGTTTCACAGAGGAAGCCTTTCAAGCAATCACTGACTTCAACGACCTTCCCAACTCACTGTTTGCATGCAACGTTCACCAGTCAGTGTTTGAAGGAGAAGAGAGTAAGGTAAGAAGCCTTTCCTACTCCTAAAACATGGGGAGATGTGGCAATATCTCAAAATATTTCCATTGCTAATTTGTAGTTGATGTTCTGAAGTTTTTGAAAATATTTATTCTTGGCATGCATAGGAGGAAAAGAAAAGCCTGTCATATTATCAGCTAACATTGGAAGTACACATGACAAGGTTGTAGATGAGACTGTGTTGAATCAATTCTAGTCCTCTGGGACAAGTAGGTCTATCTAAGAAAAACAATTGCTGTTAGGAGTACAGATTGTGGGAGATACCCCTTGGGGTAGGAAGCAGATGTCTTAAACTATTACAAGTTTTATTTTCCCTTATTCTGCCAAAAACATAATTTGCCTTTCTCCAAACAGCACAAGCTCTCTTTCTCCCCCACCTCTCCTGTGGTTTGATGAATGTTTTAAAAATAGCATCTTAAATCGTGACCCAAGTCCCAAAGCAGTTCCTGGAGAAGATAAGTTGGTTGGTCATCTGAGTACTGCTTTGCTCACTGATATCATGGTGGGTGGTATTGCTATGTGTGTGTTGTAAGAATTTGAAAGATAGTGGCAGCTGCTTGATTTGAAAATACTGGGGAATGAGGTTGTTTATATACAAATATTTTCCAGGGAATGAAGCTTCCCATTGTAAGAGACAAACTTAAGTGTCTTAAGACTCACAGTAAATATTACATTTGGAGATCTTTCTAAGTTTATTCCAGATTTCTCTGACCTTTTAATTGATGGATCTGAATGAATCCAACCTTTTGTTGTGGCTGTGGATCCATAGTTATAATTATCTATTATCATACCATGTTGTAAAATATGGGCAGCATTTTTACAAAAGGTGGAAGGGCCTTTTTTCTAAACTAAAGTCTGTGGTTCTGTTTGACATGCAGGGGTATGATTTATGATTGCTGTTTCACAAACTCATGCTTATTTTGCCAATTGGTGAATTTCAGACTCTGTTGTCTGAGTAAGATTACTGGAAGTCTGATTTCTGGATTTTATTACTCTTGTACTCAATCCTGATTGCCACTGAGAAAGCTGTCCCATAGATTTGGGAATCAGACTGCCACATGTTTCTGCTGTGGGGTGGCTGGTGACCGACTTTTCAGTTAGAAGCCAAGCACTTAACTACTGAACGACCAGGGTTCTGACTGAGTAATGGATTACAAGTTATTCTCAATTTGTATACAGAGTTGGTGCATAGCAGCTTGAGAAATAGCCATAGGTTTTGAAATAAATCTGATCAAGTACTGAGTAGAAGTAAGTAAGATATAGCCAGTGGAACCAGTTTTAAATTTTTTAGATCATTTATTTATAGCTAAGGAAGTGAAGTTATAATTGACCAATGTCTACATAATTAAACTTACTAAATCAGGCAGAAAGTCTTCCACCTTGGTGTGATTTTAAAGCCCCCATTCGTAGAGAGTTTCTAGAACATTCAATAATTTGATCTAGATTCAGTTTTGATTTAATTATACATACACAGTTTAAAGGCTGAGGAAGCAAGATAATCAGATACCAAATGAGCTGGCAATAGACTGGAGGCTGGATTACTGGGACCCTAGAAAAAGTGGAGGAAGGAAGGATGGCAAGACTACATCTTACATACTTTGGACATGTTGTCAGGGGGGATCATTCCTGAGAGAAGGACATCATGCTTGGTAAAGTACAAGGTCAGTGAAAAAGAGGAAGATCCTCAGCGAGATGGATTGACACAGTGGCTGCAACAGTGGGCTCAAACATAACAACGATTGTGAGCATGGCGCAGGAAGGGGCAGTGTTTCGTTCTGTGGTGCACAGGGTTGCTATGAGTCAGAACTGACTTGATGGCACCTAACAACAAGAGAAAAAGTGGATCAAGTGTTTGGGGAGCCTCGTGGCTCCTCATTTTCACTGCCACATGTTTCTTTTCAAGACACAGAAGTTTATAGCCTTCCCTTTGACTGTCTTTTTTTTTTTTTTTTCACTATTATATCTGTCAGGGTTCTCCAGAGAAACAGAACCACAGAAGCAGTAGGCTATCTGTACATATATATAGACATACATATAGACATATATAAACCCAAAACCAAACCCGTTACTGTTGACTTGATTCCAACTCATAGCGACCCTATAGGACAGAGTAGAACTACCCCATAGGGTTTCCCAGAAGTGGCTGGTGGATTCAAACTGCTGACCTTTTTGGTTAGCAGCTGTATCTCTTAACCACTGCACCATCAGGGCTCTTAAAGTCTTCAACTGATTGAATGAGGCCCACCCACATTATGGAGGGTAATCTACCTTACTTAAAATCAAGTGATTGTAAATATTAACCACATCTAAATATCTTCATGGCAGCATATAGACTAGATGTTGACCAAACAACTGGGCACCATGGTCTAGCCAAGCTGACACACAAAATTAACCATCACTTGCCTTGTGCCCATTCTCTCAGGATATTCTTTTCACAGCCTTCAGAGTTCATGAATGTAGCTGGATGGTGGCTATCATTCCCAAAGGGTGAACATTTTAGGCACTGTGCTAAGTAGATGGGGAGATACTTTCAGGCAGAAGGAAATGAAGTGTTTCCAGCACTCTTAGTATTTGCTTACAGCCAAGACTGGCCATAGTAATTGTCTTTAAAATATTTGAAGATGTCTTCAACAGCCTGGAATTATATCAGGAAGATGAGATGTCAGAAATGATGCTTAGTGTTCACTTTGGAGGTCCACGTGGGTAGGTATTTACATGTATAACCTGTTTTGGTACAGTCCTATTTGAAATCATTGTTTCTTGATATTGGTGAATTTGAGTTTACCTTGTTTCTTGTCATTACTACAAAGTACCCATTTTATTTTCCTTGTTATTGTTGTTAGTTGTTGGCGAGGTACTCCAGCTCATAACTTTCTTAATCAAGAAGGAATTACAACTCTTGATTTCTGACTGTCATAAATGAGACTTGCAGAAACCTCTGCTCTGTTTTCCCAAAGTTCTGAAACGCTATCCTAAACCCTTTTCCTTTTGGAGGTAACTTGGATAATACAGAATTGGACTGCTCATAATACAGGATACTATAGTATATGATCTGATTATATTTGTCTCTGCTTATCAAAGGGTTGAATATTCTGACTTGCTCATCTGTACTTTTCTATTTAAATTCTAACACCTTAGGAACTTTTTCCTTTTTAAAAAAAAAGAGCTCCACGAGGGCCATGATGTTCACTCCAATTTTCTGTGAGGCAGAATTCTGTGAGATTGTAGTTTGATTTGGTGCTTTTGCAAGGAGCGAGCACATACTTCAGTGTGGCTCACTGTGGTCCAGATGGTTGAGATTTGTTTATATAACACAAAGGAGAATGGGAACTGGAGGAAATTGGCATCTGAAACCGATAAATGCAGATTGCTGTTTGCATGCTACAGCTTGCAGCATAAATATTTTTGTATGAAACACATTTAGAACTGGGATCTTCACAGCCTTCAACACGTACAAGTTACTAGGGTTCGTTTCCCTTTAGCTGCTCCCTGTGGTTTGCCTTTTGGGATCCAGCTGGGATGTAGAAGCCATACTGAGACAGGTGAGGCTGGAGGGGGCATCCTGTGGGCTGCCCTGTGTTGGTACTGAAGACAGGTAAGCGTCTGCTGCATGGGACATTGGCACTCTTTGGTAGCTAAAGGAGAACAATAAAACAACTGTCATGAAACATTTACCCAGATTCAGCTGGATAAGGAGAAACCTAAAGTATGACTTTAGAATGGCCTCCACGAAAATGTGGATTCATTCAGTTTAATAAAATAATAATAATAATAGTAACAACAACAACAGTAACCAACACTTATGTAGCGTGTAGCTGGATGCCCGGTGCTTTTCCCAGTGCTTTACAAACATTAAGTCCTTCAGTCATCATGACAACCCTATGAGGGAGGTGTCTTTCTCTCCAGCTCGTGGGCACATAGCAGAGTTGCACTCCCTGGACTCCTCTGGCTGGGAGGGGTTGGGTGACTAGTCTGTGTAAGTAGAAGTGACTTGTGTCACTTCCAAGCCAAATATTAATTACCAATATTAGACCATGAAGAAATGTTCTTTTTGATACCGAGGCCGCTAGCATTGAGCCAGGTAGTGCTTGCTTAGGCAAGTTGGGTCGTGGAGGTGGCACAGGGCTGAGTTCTAGCCAACCTGTGATGAACATGTAATGTGACAAGAAAAAAAAAAAAAAAAACTTTGGTGTTTTAAGCCACTGAGATGTTGGGGTTTGTTATCATAGCATAATTTAGTCTATCTAGGTTGACACAGTGAATACAATTGTTATTCTCATTCTATAGATGAGGACACTAGGGCAGAGAGGTTAAGCAACTTGTCTGTGGTCTCACAGCTAATGAGCAGCAGAGCTGGGATCAAACCTTGGCCGCTAAGCTCCAGAATTCATGCTCTTAAGCATTATGCAATCAAAAAAAAAGTTGTTGTAGAGTTGATTGCAACTCATAGCAATCCTATAGGACAGAGTAGAACAACCCCATAGGGTTTCCAAGGAGTGGCTGGTAGATTTGAACTGCCGACCATTTGGTTAGCAGCAGAGCTCTTTAACCACTACGCCAACAAGGGCTCCCATTATGCAATACTGCCTCTCAGTTTACAAATATTTATTGAAAACAGGCATGGTACTTATATCCAGGGATGCAGTGGTGAACAAGATAGACATAAAGACATTGAATTTATAGTCTACTCAGAGAGATCAACTCACAATAAGCAAACAAATGATAACATAGTGATGTCAAATCAAAAGGACATTTAACATATTTTCAACTACATTCACTGCTTCACTACATAAACACAGGCACACACTTTTAAAAAATACAATATGGGGGCATTTATGCCATCCATTAAAGACTATATTCTACCAATATGGGAAAGAGTTCAAAGCACAGGCTCTACTGGCCACTTAGTCTTTGTGCTTCCCATAAATGGATCATCTCAATGCATTCCAAGTGATTAAAGTGATTATAATGTTCAAAGATACATAATTTTCATTCAGCATGACCACTAAATATAAGCCAGTTCCTTCTTCTGAAGCTCAGCTAAGAAAACAAGAATCTAGTCTAACCCTCAAGACTTTTTCAGGGTGTCTTCCTAGAGATTTAAAAAAGTTAAATCTGTTATTATTTGTGATTTTTACTTTATTCCCCACATAAGATTTACCCGCAATCAGGCATGCAGGAGAATGTGAATGTGCACTTTGTACTATGCAACTACAGGTCCACAATCCCTTATCCTCAGTTCTGAAATTGGAAAAGCTCTGAAAACCAGGACTTTTTTTTTTTTTCCATAACTCATTTTGAGAGAAAAATCTCACTTGACCTAATTCATTTGGCTTCAGAATCTGACCTAAACTGATGGTAAGTATGAATGTAGTGTAAATATTCACATATTTCTTTGCAGGAATATCCATGTCTTTAATTACTGAGTAGAGTCCCTTGGTGGTGCAAACGGTTAACGCACTCACGTCCACCTAGAGACACCTTGGAAGAAAGACCTGAAGATCTTCTGAAAAATCAGCCATTGAAAACCCTATGGAACACAGTTCTGGTGTGACACACATGGGTTTGCCATGAGTCGGAATCAACTTGGTGGCAACTGGTTTGGGTTTAATTACTGGCCCCATGTGAGGTGCTGGGAATACAAAGAAGAACACAAATTTCGTCTACCTCAGACCTGGCTGTGATACTACACAGTATGTGGTATATGCACCGTATTAGCTTTCCAAATCCCCAAATCCTGAATTCCAAACTTATCAGGTCCTAAGCATTTTAAACAGGGAGTTATGGACCTGCAGAATATTAAGCAGTGCACCTACACCACATGTTCAAAAAGAAGAAAGAATCCATCATTGAAATCTGGATTGTCATAATGTTGAGTATTAGATGCGTTTTGTCCATAGTAAGATGCTAGGATCTGCTGGGAATTAAGGATGCATTAAGCTAGGACAAGCGCTGTGTATGAACACTGCCTGTATGGCCTTCCCAGAGCCAAACTCTGATATCGATGAGACTCCTCCTCTGAGTATCTATAGTTTAAAGCCTTTGGCCTTGATTTGCTGTCACCGCCCTCACCCCCACCACTCCTCATAGCTCCTTGTGAATGGTATGATTCTGGGTCCATAGGAGAGCCTCCTGGTCAACCACGTAGGTAGTCACTGTTCTGTGCATACGTTTGTTCTGATTCAGGGAGCCCGATCCAAGGAACTTAAGTTATAAAACACTTTGTATCAAGCACCCACAAGTAGTTTGCTTCTCTTCATTGGTGGTGTTTTTCCTCTCTAGACTTTGAAGTCCTTGAAGACAGACAAAATTTGTATTCTTCTTTGCATTCCCAGCGCCTCACATGGGGCCTGACACATAGTAGGTGCTCTATCAATATTGTATTGAACCTCCGCTTAAAATAGTGACCAAATTAAGATACAAAGGGATGAATTTGCAGGAATGGCTAATTAATTTGAGATACAGCAAAGATTAGAGCAAGGCCTCTTGACTTTTGGTCCAGTTCATTCCCTACCACACCTCACTATGGAAAACAGGTTCTAGAAACATTATTGGCTACCATTCAGCATGAACATTCATGTCAAATAATTTAAGGCATGAGAACTCAGGTGATGCAACAGCAAGATTTAACCTAAACATTAATGGATTGGATCCAGATCACTCTTGTAGTTGATACTATACTCATGTGAATAAGCCTGTTTTATATGTCAATTCATATTTGATGTGATGTTTAAAAATTTTAGAGGTGGCTCACTCATTTAGTAAGCCAAATGAGTTAAAATTTGGAAGTATCTTAAGCACATTTTTGTTCATAACTACCCCTCTAGAGCAAAAAGGGAGAGATAGGAAAAAGAAAAGACAGCAATGAAAGCTGAAATCTGGTGCTTTTGAAGACTTTAGAAAACATATAATGGGGATGATTTAAGGTTGGTTGAAACATTCATGCTAAGGATATTCAGCAAAGGATGAACAAGAAGGTAGTAATTTACTGTAGTTTAAGTATCGCTGAATATAGTTTGGAAAATAGCAAAACAGGTAGTGAATTGTGGCAACCTGAGAGTAAGAATATGATAACCAAGCATCAGTTTTAAATATAAAAATGGGTAACAGTTAAATCAGACACCAGATACTCAAGGAATAATTAGGAGTTTCACGGAGTCTCTTGTGTTGCTCCTTTATAGGTGGAAGTGACATTAACAGATTTGATTAGTGTTTTAAAGAATCTTTAAATTGTATTTAGTAGTTTAGCCATGTTTTCCCCTTTCTCTGGGTGGTGACTGGACAGCCATAATTTGTAACTGCTAATCACCTGGGGGCACCTGCCAGATGAGAGGCCCAGTATGGGGCAGATTTGAAAGCTGCTGTAGGACGTTCCCTGGAACCTTAACCTTTCTTGGAGTGACTAAAATATTTTAGAAACATATTTAGTGTTTTGTTTCTCCACAGCACTGAGTGACCCCCTGGGGCCCAAGAGCCTGACAAGCCTGTCTAAATGCCGCCACTTAACTACCTGGAAATAATTGAAGCAGTGGAGAGAATTAAGCCTGAGGGTTTTTGTTTCTGTGCCAAAGAGTGGGTGAGCATATACTCTTGATGGCACTTGGGGGAAAAATGACTGCCGCGGTCCATTTAGTCTGGGATGATATTAAAGAGCGACAAAGACTTTTTTTCCCTTCTTGGAACCTACTTAATATGATTTCCATCAGAGCTGCTGCTAAGATATACAGTGCCTTTGTGAATTATTAAAAGGCACCCTGTTGGCAGAGGCAGTCTTGGGGTAACTTGCCTTGAATAAGGATTGTGAACTTGTAAAAATGGTGCCCTTTCCTCTGGGCTGAGTAGGGTGGTACATCCCTGAGTAGGAATGGGTGTCTTGATAAGTGGAGAGCAAGTTGGACTTCATTCTCCACTCTCCTCCTTGACCAGAAGCCCATGAGAAGTACACCAAAGACATAACCATCATGGTGGCCCTGGTTGTACTAAGATAATTTTAAATTATTTCTAATTTTAAAAGATATATAAATGCCTATATGACCCACCAATTCCACTCTTGGGTATATATCCAAAAGAAGTGAAAACAAGAGTTCAAACAAAATTTTTGTGCACAAATGTTCATAATATTATTTACAATAGCCAAAAGATGTAAACAACCCAAATAATGTCCATCAAAAGATGCATGCGTTAAAAAATGTGGCATATACATACATCAAGCACTATTTAACCATAAAAAGAATGAAGTACTGATACATGCTGCAGCATACATAAATCTTGAAAATATTATGCTAAATGAAATAAGCCAACACAAAAGACTACATATTGTATGATTCCATTTATGTGGAATTTAAGGTGTTTATATTCCATCCCATTTATAGTCAGAATAGGCAAGTTCATAGAGATAGAAATCAGATTAGTGGTTGCCAGGGGCTATGGGGAAGGGGAGTGGGGAGTGACTGCTTAATGGGTATGGGGTTTCCGTTTGGGGTGATGAAAAAGTTATGAAACTAGATAGTGGTGATGCTTATATAGCATTGTAAATGAACTTAATGCCATTGAATTGTATACTTTAAAATGGTTATGTCTTAGTTTCTTAGTGCTGCTATATCAGAAATACCACAAGTGGGTGGCTTTAACAAACAGAAATGTATTTTTTCACAATTTAGGACACTAGAAGTTTGAATTCAGGGCACTGGCTCTAGTGGGAGGCTTTCTTTCTCTGTGGGCTCTGGGGGAAGGTCCTTGTCTCCTTTCAGCTTCTGTTCCTTGGTTCCTTGTTGATCTTCATGTGTCCTGTATCTTCCCGTCCATTTGTGCTTCCTTCTGTGTGCTTAATCTGCTCTTTTTAAAATCTCAAAGGTAATTGGTTTAAAACACACCCAACACTAATATGGTCTCATTAACACAACAAAGAAAGTCCTATTCCCAAATGAGATGACATCCACAGGTGTAAGGGTTTAGGATTTACAACACATATTTTGGGGGGACACAATTCAATCCATAACAGGTTACAATGGTAATTTTTATGTTACATGTATTTTACCCCAATAAAAATATATAAAAAGATATATAAATTCAAGGGATAACTGTTGAGTTCTGTTGCACAAGGGTATTCCTTTTTAAGAAGTAGTCTCAGAAGTGAATCCTGGGGAAAGATGGGGAAGGATTAATTTTATTGTTGTTGTTATTATTAAATTTTGCTTGCTCTCACTAGCTGAAGATGGCATGGGCTTCTCCTGCCCCTCTTGGCTTCCTTGATCTTTGATTCTGGTCTCAATTTGGTAATCATGAAATTCCGGAGTGATTCAGAGATAACTGGAGAAAGTCAGAGAGTTTTGATGTGAACTTTTAAACTATGCCAAGGTATCTGCCACAGCAGGCCTGACATTTAGCTCAGTGGATGAGATCAGTGGGATATAGATGGGCTGAGGGCCAGTTCCATTAATATCATGTAATATTTACTCTAGGAGAGTGGGATTGTGAGTGTGCTGCATTTATTTCATTGTTTTCTACTCATAATTTTATGCACTCAATGCTCAATCATACTCCCCTGCCTTTTAAGAAGAATAGATATATGTATAAGCAGAATAAGTGTAGTTTATTTTTTAAGTTTAATAGTTTATACTAATTTTTGATAATCTTACATTTTACGGGGACTGTTGTGTAACCCTATGGAGCAGTTCTACTCTGTCCTTTAGGGTTGCTATGAGTTGGTATTGACTCAAAGGCAACAGGAGTGAATGAGTTGTAATATATAGCATAACCATCATTTAAAAAATAAATGCCATAATCTCTGTCTGTTTTGAGAGGGAAACTCATTGATTAGATATGTGACATAAAAACAAACAAAAAAACCCAAACTCATTGTTGTAGAGTCAATTTTGACTCATAGCAACCCTATAAGACAGAGTAGAACTGCCCCATGTGGCTTCCAAGGAGCAGTTGGTGGATTCGAACTGCCAGCCTTTTGATTAACAGCCATAACTCTTAACCACTGTGCCACAAGGGCTCCAGGATTTTCAAGGAGCGGCTGGTGGATTTGAACTGCTGACCTTTCTGGTTAGCAGCCAAGCGCTTAACCACTGCACCACCAGGGCTCATATGTGACATAGTTAATATTTTTCATCAAACATGTTGAAATATCATACACTCTTATTTTGTTCAAAAACCTCTTTCCACCCAGATTCATAGGTATTATTAACTCCACATGATTAACTATAATATTTATATACAGAATACCAGTACCAGTTGCCATTGAGTTGATTCCGACTCATGCTACGTGCATGTGTATCAGAATAGAACTGTGCTCCATAGGGTTTTCATTGACTGACTTTTCTGAAGTAGGTCACTAGGACTTTCTCCTAAGATGTCTCTAGGTATATTTGAACCTCCAACTTTTTGGTTAGCCCAGCGTGTTAACCATTTGTACCACCCAAGGACTTCATACACAGAACAAACTGCCTCATATGGTGTTCTACTCTTGTATTATAAGTGTCCTGAGGGCTTAGGTGGAGCCCTGGTGGAATAGTGGTTAAGAGCTTGGCTGCTAACCAAAAGGTTGGCAGTTCGAATCTACTGGCTACTCTTTGGAAACCCTGTGGGGCAGTTCTTCTCTGTCCTATAGGTTTACTCTGAGTTGGAATGGACACGATGGCAGCAGGTTTGGTTTTTTTGGGTTTTTGAGGGCATAGGTAAGTTCATTATTCTTTTGTATCCCGAAGTGTCTAGCACACTCTCTGGACATAACATGGGCTCTTAAGGGAGGAGTAGGCCAGTGAAAGGGCTTTGGATTCAGAAACACTTGATTTCAAATCCTGTCTTGGCCACATACTAGTTACATGAGCTTGGCCAACTTAACTTCTTTGAACCTCAGTTCCCTCTTTTAAAAAGTGGGGTTAACAATACCTTCTTTATGGGTTTGTTACGTTGATTAGATGAGGTAAAATCAGTAGATAGCACAATACTAGATCTTTTTGATAAATATTGGTTCCCTTCCTCATTTTCTTCCATTTCCCTTCCTGTCACCCCCACACCCCACAAGCCTATGATTGTTTGTCTCTGGTTCAAGTTATTACATCAAACATAGCTGCATACTTCGATAACGTTTAGGTTAGCCAGCTCCTTGCAGAATCACAGCCAAACTTTGCTTTTTCTGTCATTGCCTTGGGTTTTGAGAACATTTAATCTCAGCCTTTGTCACCTGCAAATTTGTTACAGGATTCAGGTTGCTCATTGTTTCCCATATACCAAAGCAAAACCAAACTTGTTGCCTTCGAGTTGTTTCTGACTCACAGTGACCCTATAGAACAGAGTAGAACTGATAGGATTTCCAAGGAGTGACTGGTGGATTCAAACTGCTGACCTTTTGGTTAGCAGCCAAGTGCCTAACTGCTGTGCACCAGAGCTCCGTTCCCCATGTAAGGTTCATATAATACATTTCTTTTAGTGCATGGTGCCAGGAAAACTTTGTTTTCCCTCAGGAACTGTTTTTTTTTTTTAAATCTCAGTAGGAGAGTTATGTAACTTATATGTTTCTGTTTTTCCCTGGCTCCCAGGAAGCTCAAATTTAAAATTAATGCTCAGTCAAAGCAATTCTACATATTCTTATTGGTCCTGATAGTCTGTTTATCTTTTATCAACCACATGATGCATGTATGTAATTTAAGAAACTTTTCTGAATTAGCTGAACAAACTTTGTTTATATTTTTATGAATGCTTTAATAATTGTCGTTCAACATGTGAAGAGGCTGGCGCAGTGGTCATTAAGTGTGTATTTTGCAGATATTTTAAATTCCACTGTCAATAGAAAAATATCACACAAATTAGTAGATTATATAATATTTTTAGAATAAAATAAACAAAAATCTTTTTTTTTATTGTACTTCAGGTAAAGGCTTACAGAACAAATAGTTTCTCATGAAACAGTAGTACACATATTGTTTTATGACATTGGTTAACAACCCCACAACAAGT
>NW_004444001.1:12294220-12327012 GCF_000243295.1 Trichechus manatus latirostris | reverse complement strand
ATTGTTCTTTCTCATTGCGTAGTACTCCATTGTGTGTATGTACCATAGTTTTTTTGTTATCTCACTTTGTTTAGAATAGTTGTAAACCATCTTCAAGGGAAAAAAATATATAACTTGTCAGTCACAGTGAACAACACCAACTTTCACAGCAAATGTGCTATGTAGAAAAGTACCTGGTCAGATAACCATACCTTGAATTTAGTTCTTAAATGGGATCATTATTCTAATATTGATTTATGGGAAAATGACCACACCCTAAATTATTTGAGGATATGTATATTCAAGTTTGATCTCATAATAAAGCAGTCTAATTTTAAACCCTAATATCCTGGAACCAAATTATTTCATGGGAAAGTGCTGTAGTCTCAGTGCCTTGCCCTTGAGATTTTTATTCTTTCTTTCAAATAGGTTATTCTTTTCACTAGTATTGTATTCTACCAGTTTACAAAACATGAAAAAGAAGTCCACTTAAAAATCATTACTGTGTGGCCGAAGTTCAAGGCTTTGCAAGAAGCGTATAAAAAGAAAGGATTTTGACTCTTCAAATAGCCTCTTTTAGGGAAATGAGTCTTCAGTGTCAGAAATTTTGCCTCGATAACTAATTTCATTAAATTGGTTTCCTCCAGATAGTCTTGTTCTAAATGTGGGAGTAAAGAGGGAGGGATTTTATGATTTAAAAAGAGGAGGAGAAAGTGAGTATAAATTTGCTTTCCTAGCCCTGCCTTTGTTCAGCTTGCTGTTGACAACTGGACTCTCAACTCCAATGGGGTCCTCTTTCCCCTAAACAAACATCCCAAGGTTACATATCCAAATGAGTGTAGTCCCTAGCAAAACCAAACTCATTGCTGTTGAGTCGATTCCAACTCATAGCGACCCTATAGGACAGAGTAGAACTGCCCCATAGGGTTTCCAAGGAGCAACTGGTGTATTTGAACTGCTGACCTTTTGGTTAGCAACCAAATGCTTAACTGTGCCACCAGGGCTTCATGGTCCCTAACAAAGGGACTCTTTTTTTGGCATCACTGATAGCACATTCTTTGCAATATTTTTAGTGATGCAAAGACTTTGTGTTTTTAGGATGGATTTAAATTTGTGGAAACAAACAAGTCGTTTACAGTCAAGTATGGTGAGTCAGGTGAGCAACCAACCTTAGTAAAACAATGTTTATTTAAAAACAACATACACACAAACACCTTAAGGAGAAATAGCTATGCAAGAAGAAGAATGATCTACTTTTGGAACTGACTTTTGGGTTGTTCGAAAAAACATGCGATGAAAGCATTGCTTCAACAAGGTTACCCTTTTGGAGAGGAAACGCTCAGTTGTATATGTAAGACCTAGTGTATTAAATCAGATGCAGACTTTTTTCTGTTTTATTATACCTTATTTGTAATGTACCCAGCCCTGATTCTCAGAGCCGTGCTTCTTGCTTTGTTCCTTGCTGAACGGAGCAAGCCTTAGAACAAATAAATGGGCTCTGTGGTGTGAGGAGCATCCTGTCCCCAAGTATCACCTACAGTGATCTTGAATCTTTTGGAACTTGAAGGCTTTTTGCTGATTAAGAATCCCTTTTTTAATGAACATACCCTGTGGAGATATTATATCCTAAGATATACCAACTACCACAAGTTACACAACTGGATTGTTGTTGTTAGTTTTCTGTTGAGCCAATGCCAACTCATGTTGACCCATATGTGCAGAGTAGAAGTACTCCATAGGATTTTCCAGGCCGTGACCTTTTGGAAGTAGATCGCTAGGCCTGTCTCCTGAGGCACCTCTGGGTGGGTTTGAACCTCCAACCTTTTGGTTAGTAGTCAACTGCTTAACCATTAGTGCCACCCAGGAACTCCTACACAGCTGGGTACACAAGTTAAATATCCAGGGAAGGACAACAATTCATAAATATAGTAGCAAGTAGAAAGAGTACTGCCTCAATCAATCAGTCTACCTATGAATCATTTAAAAATTATTGAACACCTGCCATGTCCCAAGTATTGCTTTTGGCACTGGGAGTACAAAGATGAATAAGATGCAATCTGTGCCCTCATGAAGCTTGAAGTCTACTTCTCCTTGCTGTCAAGTCGATTCTGACTCATAGTGACCCTACAGGACAGAGTAGAACTGCCGCCATAGGGTTTCCAAGGAGCAGCTGGTGGATTCAAACTGCCGACCTTTTGATTAGCAGCCAAGTTCTTAACCACTGTGCCACCAGGGCTCCGATGTCTACTAGGGTCTGATAATTATAGTATACATTAGGTGATTTGAGAGATTGAAGTGGATGCAGCGGAGTATAGGAACACAGAGAATAGACACCTATGAGGGTGTTGTGGATTGAATTGTGTCCCCCCCAAAATATGCGTCAACTTGGCTAGGCCATGATTCCTGGTATTGTGTGATTATCTTCTATTTTATGATCTGATATAATTATCCTCCATTTTGTGATGTGTTGTAAATCCTAAACTCTATATGTTAATGAAGCAGGGTCATTGTGGGATGTATCTTGAGTCACAGCCTTACAAGAGGGTGTATGACTCAAATCACACCCTTACTCAAGCCACTTCCTTGCTTGAGTCGTATCTTTTCTCTTACAAGAGATAAAAGGAGAGAGAAGGGAACAGAGAGGGGAGGGACCTCACTATCACCAAGAAAGAAGAGCTGGGAGGGGAGGTACCCTTTGGACCACAGGTCCCTTCATTGAGAACCTCCTAGACCCAGGGGAAGATTGATGCCATGACACATGGAGATCTCCAAGGAACACTCACAGATCTTGAAAGGAGATAAAGACTTTCCCTCAGAACTGATGGAGAGAGAAAGCCTTCCTCTAGAGCTGGCACCCTGAGTTCAGACTGTTAGCATCGAAAACTGTGAAGCAAATAAATTTCTGTTTGTTAAAGCCATCCACTTGTGGTATTTCTGTTATAGCGGCACTGGATAACTAAGACAGAGGGGGAAGGGAAGACTCAAGGATATGTTTTTGTTCTTTGTTTTGAAATGACAAGCTCTGAGCTATACCTAGCACCCATCCTTCAGCTATGAAATGGGCTGGCATTGGTGACTTGAGAACAGGATTTTTCAGGCCCTCCTCTTGTGTAATCAGCATTGTTGTCCTGTCTCACAGGCCTGTTTTGAAAGGATGACTGATGAGTGAAGGAGGCACAGGGAAAGGAGACTGACTTTGACTTTGGCAGGGGCTTCTTCTCCAAGTAAACCAAGCCACACTGACAGACGATGCGTGAATGGGGCATTCTATATGTGACCCACGTGTCCCAGTTTTCTCCGTCAGCATGTGAAATTTTTGGTCTTCTCAGAAGGTGAGCTGTGAGCTTGCTTATTTTAAAAACCTCAACCTGTGAGGAGAGAGGGTGTTCTTTGACAACATTACATCACTGAAGCCTCTAGGTGTTGAGTCATCATTATTTTTAGGCGGCTCCATGCTTTTTTTGGTTGTTCTAAGAATAGCCCTTGTGTCTGGACTCTACAGAAAGTCACTTAGTAAAGATCCCGTCACCACTCAGCAGTTGGAATGGAATGCCTTCTGCATTTCCAGATTCAGGGTACACATTTTAGAATTTTACCTCCAAATGTTACCTTTTTAGGTTTTCTCTTGTTGGCACGATGAATTTGTCAAGAACTGTCACTTGAAGTTGTGTAACACTTTGTCATATATATGTATTGCTGTAAATAACAACAGCATCTATAATAACCACACAGTAAAAAGCCCTACTTCCTAAAGGGCTCCTTACTATCTGTACTCAGTATCCATTTGATTTGTGAATACCTTAGTCAGTGATTTTACTGAATTTCAAGACATATTTCTGTGCCTTGTGTTTTATGGATCGAGGGGCTCAAGACCTCTCACTTATTTATGACATGGGGTAAAGGATGCTGTTCTCGGATTCTGTGTCAGATCAATAAAAAGCAGCCAGAGCAAATATTATAGCCTGTTAAACTAAATAAGCATATAAATTGTAAAGCATATTGGAACTTGATGACAGGGCAATAAAAAGGATTGAGCAAGCACAGAAATGGAACTTTGTGGGTCAATGTGGGGGTTGGTTTCCCCATTGCCTATTCAGATCATACACCCAAATATGATCAATTTATTTAATGTGGTACTTTTAAACCCATGGAGTACTAATGGTTCACAAGCACAGCCAAATGCTATTCCAACTGAAACATAAATGGAAGCAGCTGCTTGGAATAAAATGAGGCAGTTGTTTAATGATACATTATAGTGTGTCCTTTTGTGTCTGGAGGTGACAGAAGGGCGGTCACATTATCTGTGTCTACGTGTGAATGAAAGGACCAGTGCATGACCTGAAGAGCTTGATTCCAAGTGCACGCTGAGAAGGCTGAGCTTCATTTTTAACCACGGGTATTCGGACAGGGTTGGCTCTGCTTTTATTATCTCAGAGCTCAGATCTGTTCTCCACATGGGCCACCTTACCTCTAACTAGGAAAATAGTATAGTATAGTGATTAAGAGAGAATGTTCTAGCATCTGTCAATCCAGTTCCAAAACCCAATTCTACCACTGGTTAGCTGTGTGACCTTGGGCAACTTATTTAACCTTTTGAAACCTCAGTTTCTTCATCTGTAAAATGTCATCAGGTAACAGTATTTACTTCACAGAGTTGCTGTGAGGGTATGAGGGATAATAATCCATGCACCTTGATCATAATAAGTGTTCAATAAATGTTGGCTGGCAATAATGATTTCTGCCTACCAGTCTGATCTTCTGCATCTTATTTAAAACTCAGAGGACTCTTTTGCCTTCCTTACCTATCTTTGTTGCATAAGTCACCTAAGAGCAGCGTACTGATCAGCCCCAATTGTCCATGCTTCCTACTTTTGGAAGAACTTCTAAATCAAGATAGGAGGCCAGCGGATTGCCTCCCTTTTGAAATCTGAATACTTGCGGTTAGTGCAAATGGATAAGCGCTTTTTTACTAGCCTAAGGTTGGCAGTTCAAATCCACCCAGAAGTGCCTCAGAAGACAGACCTGCAGATGTGCTTCTGAAAGATCACAGCCTTGAAAACCCTATGGAGCAGTTACACTTTGCACGTATGGGGTCAGCATGAGTCAGAATCGACTCAACAGCAACCAACAGCAAAAGCATTCACAAGAAGCTACCCCTGGGGAAAGCCCATTTGCCATCTCCCTTACATAAAGCGTCTTGAACAGCACACATTTCCTTACTGCACCAGTAAATTGCCAGTCCTGTGTCCTCATTCCCCTAACACTCGCTAGAAAGCTCCACTTTCTTTAATGTTGAATGCAAAGTTAAAAAAATTAGATGTAGTCATTTGGAAATACCATTTATATTTTCTGTAATGTGAAGCTTGATATTTATTGAACTTTATGCTACAGTCTGAACAATGTCCTTGGAAGTTCTCTAAAAGGACAAGTCAGTTTTGCCTTCCTGTTTTTTCTTCCTTCCACTTAGTCTTACCTTTTTATCAGCTTCTGGAGAAAACTGGATTGGTTGACCAAGCATTCTTTGTAATTAAAGTCATTTCAAATTTTAATGTCAGGAAACAAAAGTACAAGATAGTTTTCTCTGCTGTTATTTCATCCTTCTTATTAGAAAATTTTGAGTATGTGTTAATTGTGATTGGCGGTTTAAGTGGGTCTAATTACTTTAGAAGGCGCTCCGGTGGTGCTGTGGTTAAGCACTTGGCTGCTAACCAAAAGGTTGGTGGTTCTAACCCATCCATGGGAGAAAGATGTGACAGTCTGCTTCCATAAAGATTACAGCCTTGAAAACTCCATGAGGGCAGTTCTGCTCTATCCTGTAGGGTTGCTATGAGTTAGAATTGACTAGGTGGGTTTGGTTTGGTTTTTTAGTAATTACTTTAGAAGGAATTTCCATTTACATCATAAAGAGAAGGTAAAGGAGAACAAGGCCTTTTAAAATCTGAATTTGTTTTCTTTTCATACTCAGTAAGTACTTTAAAATCCTTCACTTAATCTAAGCATATTTTTCTGAAGAATGTAATTTGGGAAACATCATAGCAACATAGCTGAATGCATATTATTTAGCCATGGAGAGAAATGAAGTTCTAATACATGCTACAACATGGATAAACTTTGAAAATGTAATGCTAAGTGAAAGAAGTCAGACACAAAGGACAAATATGGTATGATGCCATTTATATGAAGTATCTATAATAGGCAGTGCAGAGAGACCAAAGTTTATTAGTGATGAAGTCCCTGGGTAGTGCAAACAATTAAGCACTCGACTATTAGCGGAAAGGTTGGTCATTTAAACCCACCCAGAGGCACCTCAGGTGACAGGCCTAGCGATCTGCTTCTAAAAGGACACAGCCTTGAAAACCCTAGAGAGCAGTTCTCCTCTGCATGTGTGGGGTTGCCATGGGTCAGCATTGACTCCACGGCAACTAACTGCAACAAGAACAGAAGGGCAGGTAGGAAAGGGAAACGGGGAGTTATTGTCTAAGGAGTACTGGACTTCTGTTAAGAGTGATTAAAAAAAATTGGAAATTGATAGTGGTACTGGTTGTACAACATGGTGAATGTAATTAATGTTACTGAATTATACATGTAAAAATGGTTGAAATGGTAAATGTTTTGTTAGATATATATTTTACCACAATAAATCTTTTTAAAAAATAGCCAAATAAAAAGTGACATTTCTCTGTAAGAGAAACAGCATTGTAAAAGAGGTTTGAATTAGTATGAATGATTTTACTACACAGTATTTCATATGATTAAAGAAGTGATTTAAAAAACAAATTCTTAATCGACAATCCTGTATAATCAGTGTAGACAGAATGATAGTTAATGCCATTTATGGTAACCTCTTAAAATTTCCTTTGGCACAGGTTGTCATTAGGGTAATACTAATTATTGTTTGGCATAAAGTTTGAGGATTTATATTTGATCTATACAGAAATGTCATCATTAATAAATGCATTGCAACAATATATTTGTCAGAGACTGTTGTCACGGATAGAAATGATATGGGAGGTATAGAAACTCTCATAGCATGATGGAATTTGGGGTTTCTCAACTGCAGCAGTGTTCGCATTTCAGACTAATAATTCTTTGTGTAGGGGCTGTTCTGTGTATCGTAGGATGTTTAGCCGCATCTACTTCTAGACTCTGTCCACTCTAGATGCCAGCAGTGCCCTCCTCCAGTTGTAACATCCCATCGTGTCTCCAGATACTGCCAGATGTCCCCTGGGGGCAAAATTGCCCTGGTGGAGAACCTCTGGTCTAGTAGTTCCTAATCATATAGTAGGGGAATTGCTTGAGAATTTTTTAGTATCAGTTCTACGACCTCATCTCACTGCATCAGAATTTCCTGGGGTGGGTCCCTGGAAGTTGCACTTAAAAAAAAAGTTATAATCCAATTCTTTACATCTCATTTGAGTTCTTTTCTTTCCTCCGTTCCAAATGAGGAGGCTGACATTTTTCAAGCCCTCTCTTTATAAACTTCTTTTGAATAGTCCCTGGCCCAGTAACGTGGAGGCTCCCATAAGGCAGCTCTCTGAGTAGTCCTTCCTTATTCCCAAAGAACTGTCTTGTAAGATCTCCACAGTGTTTCTGCTTAGAAGTCCCATTCTTGAGCTGACTTCACTGATGAAGCTGCCACCATTATTGCCCCGCACAGTCGGGACACCAGAAATTGTGGAATTGAGGCTAAGATTTTTGTTCTGAGAGAATTTGTTCACTGAGTCATCATTGGACCAAGCACTCATGTAGTTAGACTCAGCACTTTTATAACATTGGTATGTATTTGGTATCCCAGGAAGAACAACCATCATTGTCAGGCTGGTGGTGTGAATGGGGCCTAAAGAAAGGGGACTCTAAGATAATGGCTGTCTTAGTTGTCTAGTGCTGCTATAACAGAAATGCCACAAATGGGTGGCTTTAACAAACAGAAATTTATTTTCCCACAGTCTAGACGTCCAAATTCAGGGCACTGGCTCTTGGGAAAAGCCTTCTCTGTCTGTCTGCTCCTGGGAAGTCCTTGTCTCCTTTCAGCTTCTATTCCTTAGTTTCTTGTCAATCTTCATGTGGCGTATATCTTCGCATCCATTTGTGCTTGTGTACTGCTGTGTAAACTACTCCTTTTATATCTCAAAAGTGATTGGCTTAAGATACACCTTATACTGATATATGCTTATTAACATAACAAAGAATACCCTATTCCCAGATAGGAATAGATCGACATATATAGGGATTAGTCTTCTAATACTTTTTTTTTTGGAGGACACAATAATCCAATGGCTGATCAGCACATTGGTCAATTGGAGGAAATTTTAAAGTACTGAATATAAATTAACAACTCTATGAGAATCACATGAAAGTCTTGGTTCAGGTTTTTACAGGTAGCCTATGTTATTAATGCCATTTTATAGTTATACCTAGTTGAATGTTGAAGCTGGCTTTTACTTGCTCAGCTGATTGTGTGTGGTATTCAGCAACATGGGTTGAAATTGGGCATGGGAATATTTATACCACGGAAATCAGCAAACTATAAATCAGGTTTGTTTGTTTTCCTGGTGTATTAGTTTCGTATTGCTACTGTGACAAATTACTATAAGCTTCGTGGCTTAAAACAGCACAAATGTATTATCTGACAGTTCTGGAGGTCAGAAGTCCTAAAATCAAGTATTGGCAGTGTTGCATTCCTCTTGGAGGCTGTAGGAGACAGTCAGCTTTCTTGCCTTTTTCCAGCTTCTAGAGGTTGGTTGCCTGCGTTCCTTGGCTTCTGGCCCTTTCTTCCATTTCAAAGCCAGCAGTGTAGCATCTTCAAGGGTCTCGGTCACTGTCTCTCTGTCCCTCTCTCTGACCTCTGCTTCCCATCTCCTTCTCTGACTCTGACATTCCTGCTTCCTCTTATAATTACCCAAGTGATTACATGTGGCTCACCTGGCTAATCTAAGGCTACTCTCTCCATCTCCAGTTCCTTACCTTAATCACGTCTGCAAAATTCCTTTTGCTATGTAAAGTAACATATTCACAGATTTCACGGATTAGGATGTCTTTGGGGGCCTATTATTCTATTATACCCAGAGAGTCGCTTGTTAATGTTTACCAGCACACCATTGACTGTACTATACTGTATTTTGAGAGGAACCCTGGTGGTGCAATGGTTAAACACACAGCTGCTAACCGAAAAGTTGGTGGTTTGAACCCACCCAGCAACTCCATGGGAGAAAGGACCTGGCAATCTGCTCCGGTAAAGATTATAGCCTAGAAAACTCTACAGGGCAGTTCTGCTCTGTCACATGGGGTTGCTGTGAGTCAAAACTGACTCAATAGCACCTAACAGCAACAACTGTATGTTGGAGTTTCTTTGTATTTGAGAGCATGGATCAATCTGAGGATCTTACATGGACACCTCTCCTCTTCTACACTTTTCTTCCATTGTAAGAAGGAAGCTAAGATTTGATATTTTATTCCTGATTATTATTGTTAGTCCAATTTTCCATGACACAGAGAGGTAAAGATGGTACTCACCCAAAGCCATACAGATCATGCTCATATTTGTGGCTTTTTTAATTGGTGAGTCAGGGTGGGGTTTCCTCCCTCCCCGTTGAAATAATAAGTATACTGGAAGACTTAAGGAAAATTTTGTTCAAAATGTTACAAAAAAAAATTCGTATGTCTTCAGGTTTATAGTAAATAAAACTTCATTATTGGTAGTGACATATATATATGATAGTGACATATTATTGATAATGACATATATATAATCTCACTTTCTCGTGATTAAGTGCTACAATGACAAAATTAGATGAGTCCCCTCAACTAAGTTTTTTTTTTATCACAAATAAGGATTTTTGTATTGTTAATATCTTCAGTACATATTAATTTCCTTTTTACTCGTGATCATAGTTGAGAGTCAATGAACACATTGGCAAAGTTTATTGATAGTTGATTATGTTCATGATTCATAGTTTCTGAAGACATTGATGGCTTTTGATGACACATACAAAGTAAATAGCATAAGATGATAAAACTACACCAAGTAATTATGGTGAATTAAACTTTTATACCATATTTTTTCTCAAATAATGCGCCCGCACATATAACGTACATAGGATGCCTAGGAAAAATAATGTGCGAGGGAGTTACACGTTTGGCAAAAAACTTTTAATGTGCGCATTTACTTGCGTAAAAATATGGTAAGCTGGTACAGTGTTCAGTTAAGTTTATAAGTAAAGCTGAAGAACAGAAATTCATTAGGAGGCAAGTGGGCTAGCAGTAGAGTAAGAGAGAATTTACTGTAAGCTTTCTATTTCAGTCACATTTTAATCTGTATGTTTGGTCTTCCATATATTTAATTTTGAACATGATTGTCATAATTTGACATGTAAATGTGCAAGTGTCTAAATTTATTTACTTTGTACTTGTAATATAATCTTAATAAATATCAGTGTTTTCCCCATTTTAATTGGAAATGACATCAATAAATCAGAAATGAAATAAATTAGAAATGAAGTAAAATATCTGATGCCGTGTTCTAATATTAATTCCACTTTTAATTGCCCATGGTAGATGAACGAACCAACGGATACTCTAAAGCATTTTTTTTTTTCTGTTTAACTCTTACTTTTGATTAAATATTGGGTTAGAATTAAAGGAGATCAGTTAATAAATGGTATGTTGTTGTTCTACTTATGTGAGGACTTTACTGTGTACAGTTTTTGCGGATTGAGAGAAGAGTTTTAATAATGTCACATGAGTCTCTCTGATCATGCCTAGGAACAAATGATTCTGTGTTGTTCTAATACCTGAGAGCACCATGAAGACATATGAATCACCTCAGCATTCGTTGTTGTTGAGTGTTAACCAGGACAAGGAGGTAACTTTCAGAGACTGTTTTTCCCTGAATGAATTTATTGAGAACTCTTATGTATTAGGGAGTCCCTGGGTGGTGCAAATGGTTAATGCACTTGGCTACTAACTGAAAGGTTGGAGGTTCAAGTCCATTAGAGACACCTCAGAAGAAAGGCCTGATGATCTATTTCTGAAAAAATCAGCCATTGAAAACTCTATGGAGCACAGTTCTACTCTGACACACATGGGTCGCCATGAGTCGGAATCAACTCCATGGCAACTGGTTTGGTTTTCTGGGTATGTATTAGATTAGCATTTAAAAGAGAGTCTTTTTTTTTTTTTTTCTTAATATAGATCCTCTATGATATCTAAAATTCAACCAGAAAAATGAAAGTACATGTATACAATGCTGGGAAGACAATCAATGAAAAGAAAATCATTTAGCAGTTGCTTGAACTTTCCAGCAGATTCCTCCAACAGCATCTCCCACTTCCATATTCTGCTTCTGCCTTCATTCATTAATTATTTACACCAGCCATATTCTTCTCTACCAGAGATCATTTTCCTGATTGATGGCATCTGGGGGCCTCTACACGAAAGTATTTTAAAGGCTGAATCAGGGAAGATCTTCTTTTTTTTTCCCTTCTTTTCCCTCCTCCCTCACTTTTTAATAACCCTTAGAATCCACAGCTAATAGCCTCTGTTAGTTCTGTGTCTTTTGTTTCCTATTTCATATTCTTGGTATAAATGTACTGGGAGTTTGCTATTGTCCATTCCTTTGAAGAAAGCAATCTTCTGTTTCTTGATAGAACAAATCAAAGTGAAGCCACACCTATTAGGTGATTGGGGATTGAAAGTCCACACACCCCATGAAAAGGCAAATTTTCAACTAAATTAGAGAAAATACCAAAAACCAAAACCATTGCTGTCAAGTCGATTCCAACTCATAGCAACCCTATAAGACAGAGTGGAACTACCCCATAGAGTTTCCAAGGATTGCCTGTTGGATTCCACCTGCTGACCTTTTGGTTAGCAACTATAGCTCTTAACCACTACGCCACCAGGGTTTTAGAGAGGATAGGAGGATTGAATTTAACTACAAACGTGAAAGTACATTCCCTCATATATTCCTTTTGTCATTCTCTTTGTTCTCCCCCTAAGCAATTGCATCCAAGTCTCTAATTGCCACCTATACCCTAATAACTACCAAAATTCCATCCCTTGATTTAAACCATCATTCTAAGCTATGTATCTGATATCTCCTCTTATTGTCTTAAGGTCACCTGAAATTTATCATATGCAAAAACTAAAGTCTTGATCTTTCCTGCTAGCCACGTTTCCTTCCAGAGTTCCCTGTGTTCCTGAGCAGAACCAACCTCCACCCAGTTCTTTAAGTCAGAAACTCTCCTTCATCCTGCATGTTCGATTCATCAGCTGATTCTAATGATGTTACCTCCTAAACATCTGTCCTGTTTGACTATTTGTCTCTGTGGTCCAAGCTTCAGGCATCTCTCACCTAGACTGTTGCCATTCCCTCTGACCTCGCCTCCCGTGATTCAGTCTTGCTGCTTTTCAATCCATTTCACTTAGCAGACTGAGTACTTTGTTGTTGTTGTTGTTTTAGTTTTGTTTTTCCAAAGCCAGAATCTGGCATGCATATAACCCACCAAAGGCTTCCTGTTCCTCCCAGGATAAAGATCAATATTCTTAGCTTGGCTGAAAAGATCCACCCAGGCTAGAGCTTCTCACATGGAAGCCCCCTGGGCTCTCTGCTTGCAGCCACATTAACCTTCTCTCATTCTTTCAGTTCACAAGTGTTGTCATATTCCCCAGGGCCTTTTCACGTGCTGTTTCCTTTGCCACCATCCTTTGTATATATCCCTATGCTCACCCTTCGTGTACCAGCCCCAGACCTCAGTAATTCCTCTGTTATATACTTTTATAGTGCATTGTTTCTTTCCTTCAGAGCACTTATCTCAGCATGAATGATACATCTACTTACATGATTGTTTAACACATTAGATGCTAGGTTCCATGAGGGCGGGAATGCATCTTTATTCCCATTATCTTCAGCACCTAGCGTAAGTGCCTGGCATATACATTTGTTGAAGAAATCAATGAGTAATTCTTTTCATCAGTTTCTCCAGGTCCTACTTGTATTGATAGAAACATTTCACATGGAACCAATCTATGTCTTTCAGAAATTAGAACTTTGATTATTACTAAGATAATATTTTCCTTCTTTGATGTAATAATTAAGATAACTGAAGAGTTTGCTGCAGTCTACTAAGGACTTTTATGTGAGTTGTTTCATCTGACCCTTACAGCAGATGTGTGAGGTAAAATTGTGGAAGGCTGCCCTAGTTTGCCAATATTCACATAGCTCTGTGGCATAATCAGGACTTGAACCCAGCCAGGTCTTTTGACATTAAGTCCAGGTGCCTCTGTCGTTGTGTTAAAACCAAAAAGCCTGTTGGCCATCGAGTCCATTCTGACTCAAGTGCCTCTTAAATGGCAAGTTCAGAGTGAACTCTATAAAAGTTGTCACCTATACCTATGGAGTCGCTGTGAATCTGAGTCGACTTGATGGCAGCAGGTCTAGTTTTTTTTTTTTGTTTTGTTTTATACCCTAATAATTACCAAAATTCCATCCCTGATCTAATATATCTGATATCTCCTTCTGTTGTCTCAAGGGCAATTCTGTTATTCATTTATATTTTGCATACTGTGTTCCTCTATGTTAAATGGGATACTTTAGGTGCAGCCCAATAATGGGCTCTGATTTCTATAATCCTGGATCATCATATTTTCCTCTACCACTCATATTGTGTTTTACTCTTTAAAATAATTATAAATGCAATTCATGTTGTATTACAAGCTGTTACTTACTTGATTCTCTGATATTGTCTATGATACGGGGCCATCTGCCTTTACTTTCTAAACATTTTTGTTCTTACTACCATTGAAGTATGACACATGAGCATATGAATTTATTTCCTCTCATTTTTTATAGTAAACGTATGCCAATAAAAACTCGTTGCCATGGGGTTGATTCTGACTCATGGCAACCCCATGTGTGTCAGAGTGAACTGTGCTCCATAGGATTTTCAGTGGTTGATTTTTTCAGAAGTAGATTGTCAAGCCTTTCTTCCCAGGCACCTCTGAGTGGACTCAAACCTCCAACCTTTTGTTTAACAGTTGAGTGTGTTAATCATTTGTACCACCCAGGAACTCCAGCAAGTAAAGGTATAATTAGTATAATCTACACAGTAGGAGAGAATGGAGAGAAGATTTCACCTGTTCAGAGATTTCAACAAATTTTGAGAAGAAAGCAGATGGAGGAATGGTAATTTATTTAGCAGAATAGAGAAAGCTGTTAGTTAAAGGGCCTCCAAAAGGAGAAATTGTTAAAAAACAAAAAGCAAGCTGCACAGAACTTCTGAGAATTCTGGACTCTGGGACACCAGGCATGGTGAAAGGAACAGGAGAGGTGCAGCAGGGGTGGATTAACCAGTAAGCAAGGTACTCACGGGCTTAACTGTGTTTACTAACTAATCTGTAGTGCACAATTCACATGGGTTTCACCACATCTTTGAAAAATTGTGCACTACAGATTAATAAGTAGGCAGAAGTAAGCCCATGCATACCTTGCTTATTGGGTAATCCGTCCCTGGCTGCATGGATGGAAAGAAGGGGGTTAGTGAAAATTTAACCATCTTCCCCTGTTCTGGTTCCTGAACATCTACAGCTTGGTGATTACAGAACAGACCAGAGATTGAAGATTTTTTCTCTGGAATCTCAGATCATTTTATTGAGTGCCTTGTATGTTCTACTTATTTCTCTAAAAACTATGAATAAGGTAGATAAACTATACTATCACTCATCAACCTTATCTTCCAGTGGAGAGAGAGAAATAATTACCACATAAACAAACAATATGGTTTTCAATGAGGATAAATGCTAACAGGTGACACTGCTGTGGTGCGACATCTTTTCCTAGCTTCATTCTCACCTTTGATCAGGGAGCAAAAGTCTTTTCCAGGATCACCCTCTCTGCCCCCAACAGATGTCTGCTTACATTTCCTCGGCCTGTACTATCAAAGAGGAATGGGATAGCCATAGCTGACTTAGCCCTGTGAATTACACTTCAACATAAAGAAAACAAAAATCCTCACAACTGGACCAATAAGCAGTATTGTGATAAACGGAGAAAATATTGAAGTTGTCAAGGATTTCATTTTACTTAGATCCACAATCATCACCCATGGAAGCAGCAGTCAGGAAATCAAAAGACGCATTGCATTGGGCAAATCGGCTACAAAAGACCTCTTTAAAGTGTTGAAAAGCAAAGATGTCACCTTGAAGACTAAGGTGCACCTGACCCAAGCCATGGTATTCTCAATTGCATCATATGCATGCGAAAGCTGGACAATTAATAAAGAAGACCCAAGAAGAACTGATGCTATTGAATTATGGTGTTGGTGAAGAATATTGAATATACCATGGACTGCCAGAAGAACGGACAAATCAGTCTTGAAAGAAGTACAACCAGAATGCTCCTGAGAAGCGAGGATGGCGAGACTTCATCTCACATACTTTGGATATGTTACCAGGAGGGACCAGTCCCTGGAGAAGGACATCATGCTTGGTAAAGTAGAGGGTAAGCAAAAAAAAGGAAGACCCTCAATGAGATGGATTGACACAGTGGCTGCAACAGTGGGCTCAGACATAGAAATGATTGTGAAGATGGTGCAGGACTGGGCAGGGTTTCCTTCTGTTGTACACGGGGTCGCTATGAGTCAGAACCAATTTGACAACACCTAGCAACAACAATATCAAAGAGGAATGGGATAACCATGCCTGACTTAGCCCTAGCATGATTCATCCGATAGCTGAGTTGTGTCTGAGTAAATCAAGTTTCTTTTTTTCAAAAGGAGTTGGCAAGGGGCGGGAAGGAATGACTTCTATGGAATCAACTGACAGTTTCTGCCACGAACTTATATTTACGTTGCTTGAAATTTTGAAATGTCCATGTGTTGGTTTCTCCAATTTCTCTTGAAAATCCAGAGTTTACTGTTGATCATATATCTAAAACTATGTGACTCTGGAAGCTTCATTAAGAAAGTAAAATGTAAAGCATACCCTCTGCTGGGTATGCCATCATTTACTTATTCAATACAAAAATTTGTTCAAACCTGATATGTACCGAGCCCTTGAGTAAAAACTTAATGAAAAATGATTGCTAATAATAATTTATTGACCTCTTACTATGTGACTGGCACTGTTCTGTTTTACATGTGTAATCACATTTAACTTTAATATCAATGCATGAGGAAGATACCACTATTTATGCCCATTTACCAGTTATGAAAATGAGGTTCAATAACTTGTCCAAGGTCAAGTAGGGATGTGAATGAACCTAGAGAATCTTGCTCTAAAGCCCATGCATATAACCACTAAGCTAGACTACCAAGAGGAATACATAGTACGTATTATGAGGTGTCCATGAGTCAGAATCAACTTGAAAGCCACTAACAACAAACAGTGGACTGTTAAATGAATGGAGTAATAGATGATAATGTGGTTAAAAAAAAGTAAGTTCTTGACTATCATTTTTTGGTAGGTATTTATTTAATTTTCCTGAAATATTGGTTTACATTGTTCATTTAATCAGTCTTTAAATAAAGTTTAGGCATTAATCCAGCTTTCTTATTTTTTTTTTTTTGTTGTTGTTGTTACGTGCCTTGAAGTCCATTCTGACTCATAGTGACCCTGTGTAGAACAGAACGAAACACTGCCCAGTCCTGTGCCATCCTCAAGATCATTGTTATGCTTGAGCTCATTGTTGCAGCCACTGTGTCAGTCTATCTCATTGAGGGTCTTCCCCTTTTTCACCGACTGTCTACTTTACCAAGCATGATGTCCTTCTCCAGGGACTGGTCCCTCCTGATAACACGTACAAATTATGTGAGACAGTCTTGCCATCCTTGCTTCTAAGGAGTGTTCTGGCTGTACTTCTTCCAAGACAGATTTGTTCGTTCTTCTGGCAGTCCATGGTATATTCAATATTCTTTGCCAACATCACAGTTAAAAGGCATCAGTTCTTCTTGGGTCTTCCTTATTCATTGTCTAGCTTTCACATGCATATGAGGTGATTGAAAACATCATGGCTTGGGTCAGGTGCACCTTAGTCCTTAAAGTGACATCTTTGCTTTTTAACACTTTAAAGAGGTCTTTTGCAGCAGATTTGCCCACTGCAATATGATGTTCGATTTCTTGACTGCTGCTTCGTGGGCATTGATTGTTGGTCCAAGCAAAATGAAATCCTTGACAACTTCAGTCTTTTCTCCATTTATCATGATGTTGCCTATTGGTCCAGTTTTGCAGATTTGTGTTTCCTTTATGTTGAGGTGTAATCCATACTGAAGGCTGTAGTCTTTGATCTTCATCAGTAAGTGCTTCAAGTCTTCTTCACTTTCAAGAAAGATTGTGTCCTGTGCATGTCGCAGGTTGTTAGTGAGTTTTCCTTCAATCCTGATGCTGCGTTCTTCTTCATATAGTTCAACCTCTTGGATTATTTGCTTAGCATACAGAGTGAATAGGTATGGTGAAAGGATACAACCCTGATGCACACCTTTCTTGACTTTAAGCTACACTGTGTCCCCTTGTTCTGTTTGAATGACTACCTCTTGGTCTGTGTGCAGATTCCTCATAAGCACAACTGGAATTCCCATTCTTGTTTTGGAATTCTCATTCTTATTTTTTAGGATTTCTAAATTCAAGTTCTTCAAAACGTTTTTAATTATTTCAGGTGTGTAGGAAACCATCCTGGTAATATAGTCCTCCTCCCCCCTCCCATCAATAAAATTATTTTTCCTTCCATAATATTGTCAAAGATCCTATGTGGAAGGTCCTATTGTTATCTCCATTCTGTTTGAGGAAGTGAGGTAACTTTCCCAAGGCCACATTAGCTAAAAGTGTTAGCAAAAGAAATCAAACACAGGTCTGCTGACTCCAAAGCCTGTGCTGTATTTGTTACGAATCTGCCTAAGTTCCAGTCTTGTCTCTATCACTTACTAGCTGTGTGATCTTTAACAAGTTACTTAACCTTCCTGTGCCTGTTTCCTCATTTGTAAAAGGAGTGTAAGAATAATTAAGGGTGAGGATTAACTTAGATAATTTCCATAAAGTGCTTAGAACATGACCTGTTACACCATGGGTGCTCAGTAGAAATTACCTCCTTCTGCTACCCACAGATTTATTTCTTTTTCTTTCCCCTTCCAGCATACTAAGGAGCCCTGGTTGTGCAGTGGTTACTAAGTGCTCAGCTGCTAACCAAAAAGTGGGCAATTCGAACTCATCAGCCATACCTTGGGAGTCAGCTGTGGCAGTCTGCTTCTATAAAGATTACAGCCTTGGAAACCCTATGGGGCAGTTCTACTCTGTCATATGGGGTCGCTATGTGTTGGAATCGACTCAAAGGCAATGGGTTTGGTTTCACAGATCCAGTGTACTAGATGGATCTTATATACTAAGGAGTTTTAGTTTTCTATTCTAAGCTTTAGGACTCATTCATTTACCTTTAAGTATTTGCATAGCCAGCTGCTGCTTTTATTCAAGACTGTGAGTTCCAGAGAATTTGGCTGCCTGCTGTTTTCACATACAGATTAATTAAAGTGGTGGAACTAAAAGTAGTAAAATTGCATCTCTTTTAAAAAAAACCTGCTTGATGAAAAGAATTACAGCTGCAAAAAAAAAAAAAAAAAAAAAATCCTGTTGTCTTTGGAAACAATTATATTATAGAAATATTGAAAATAAAACTTAGAGAAAGTCCTTTAAGCCTGGGGAAATGGAATTGTGAAATCATTTTAACTATGTTTAGAAACACTGAAGAATTTTATTCATTTAAAATAGCAATAAAAGGACAAATAAAAAAAAATTTCCGTGGGAAGGAATATGAGACGTCTTTAAAAGAAGTAATCAGTTTCTATCTGAACCAGCTTTGAGAGTTAACGTTGCTTAGTGAACCACTGAGAAATATTTAATGTATAATCTTTAGTAGGGAAGTAAATTTTATTTCCTAAGGATGGCTGTGCCTCTGAAGATCAAGAATTAGGTTTTGATATTTGCTTTTTTTTTTTTTAAGGTAAGCACACACGTAACTATACGACTCAAGAAACTAATCAAAGGTGTTTATACTTTGTGTCAATCAAATTATAATTTAACTTTTTCAGCTTCTGATTATAGAAAAATAAGCAAGAAGATGTCAGCGGAGGTGGTACAGTTAATTAAGATACCTTTTTTTTAAAGCTGATGACAGTCTAAATATATTTTCACTACATCAACAGTTCTTAATGTACTGTCTGAGGACCGTTGATGGTCCCTGAGAACCTTTCAGCGGTCTGTGAGGTCAACCATAATACTAAGATATTTTTGCCTTTCTTACTCTTACCCTTTCACTAGTGCACATGGAATTTTCTAGAGACTGCATGATGTGCAATCCTATAAAATCTAGAGGAAGAGCATTCAAGCAAGAAACAACAGCTGGTTCAAGGAGCAAAAAAAGTGACTGTGTGGCAGAAACATAATGGGCAAGAAAAAGGGTGGTATGAGATAAGGTTTGAAAGGTCATCAGGACCTGATCAGAGTAAGGAGTTTGGATTTTACTGTAAGTAGGATGGGAAGCGATGTCATTGCTCTGATGACTAATGGAATATGCTCTTGTATATTCTTGTGTTTTAAAATTTTGTTTTAACTTCTAATACGGTAAATATCTATTGATCCAACCCACATAAACAAAGTCCCTTTGGGGTCCTCAATAATTTTTAAGAGCACAATGGGTCCCTGAGACCAAAAAGTTTGAGAAGCGCTGCTCTAGAAAATATAGCTTCTGGCCTGTGAAGGAGTTATCTTGCAAGCATTGCCCATGACCAGCGATTGAAGACAGGGAGCCACACACGTGGCTGTAGAGGTTTAAGTTTCTATGTCAGTATCATTACCTGATATATATCATATATAATTTGTTCATGTATTTTGTGTCATTCTGTCCTACTAGAATGTAAGCTCCAAGAGGGTAAGGGCATCTTGACTTCTTAGTTCACTGCTATATCCGCCATGCTCACAACAGTTCCTGGTATCCAGTAGGTCACCAGTATGTATTTATTGAATGGAGAGATTTTAAAACAAAAACACTGAAATATTTATAAACTGTTTACTATGTGCTAATCCTTCTATGTACATTATCTGTAATATTACCAGCAACTCTTCTGTGGGGGGTACCATTGTTATCTCCATTCTTTCTAGAGAAGTGACCCTATAGGACAGAGTAGAACTGTCCCACAGGGTTTCCAAAGCTGTAATCTTTATGGAAGCAGACTGCCACATTTTTCTCCTTTGGAGCGGCTGGTGGAACCACTGTGCCACCAGGACTTCTTAGAGAAGTGAAGTAACTTCCAAGCTCACATAGCTTGTAAGTGGTAGCAAATGGACTCACACACAGGCCTGCTGACCTCATTGCCAGCTCTCTACTTGAACAGCTCTGCTATATTGGCTCCCAGCTAGGCCCAGATAATTGGGAGGGGTGTGGTGGATACCACAAATCTAAGGAGCTTGGTCCAGAGAGGACAGCTTATTCAAGAAGAAAACCAGTTACTCATATAGGCACTACCACCTGCTTCTTGAATGAAGCAGGATCTATTGTCAAGAAGCTCAGGTCAGCAAAGAGACACTGGAGAGTAGGTTTACAAGCTGAATCCAAGACAAAGGCAGGTCACTATCTGACTTGTTTTACACTCTTTGCTTCAGAGACAGGACTCCATAGTTGTTAAGAGCAAATACCCAGAGCTTGCCTGTTGGGATTTAAACCCCAATTCTTCTATTCACTGGCTGTGTAACCTCTGGCGATTTCTTAAGCTTTCTGTGCCTTAGTTCTCTCATATGTAAAGCAAACATGATAATGATATTCCCACCTACCTCCTGGGATTGTTTTTAATTGGATGAATTAATAATGTATGTCTGACCCTCCAAACAGTATCTTGCACTTAGTAAGTTCTGTGTAAGTCTATATGAGTGTGAGCTATTTTTTTTTATTGGTGATTGTCTGGGGTCCAGAAATGCTGATTGGGAGCAGAAGGATGAATCAGGGTTCCCAGGGAGTCATAAGCAGGGCTGTTAGGATGGTGTTGCAGAGTGGTTAGCAGGCAGGATCTGGAGTCAGACTTGCTGCTTCTTGGCTATAATGGTCTTGGGTGAGTTACTTAACCTTTTTGGGCCTTAGCTTTCTCATCTGTTAAATGGAGAAGATAATAGTGTTCCCCTCGCTGAATTATGTGAAATAGTGAGATAGTGAATATAAACGCCCTAGAGAGTGCCTGGAAGTACTCAGCATAGTTCATACTGCATAATCAAATTACACCTTCAGTGATTGGAGAACAGAGGTTCATTCCAACCTCGAATATAAATCAGAGGCAAAAATTTCAGGTATGTAAGACAACAGAAATAATAGAATTCTCACAATTTGTATACATATAGATTAGAAAATGTATAAGGAAGACAAAACCCTGTGTATCAACTCCTGAGAGGCAGGGGCAGTCTTCTCACTTAGTAAAAGGCTGCAGAGTGAACAGAGGAGGAGCAGGGCTCTACCCGTGTTGTGAACTGGAAGGTCAGTTCTTCAGTAGAAAGAATTTGATCTCATTTTCCTCTTTCCTTCCTTCCTTTCTTCCTTCCTTCCCTTCCTTCCTTTCCTTCCTTCCTCCTTCCCTTCCTCCCTCCTTCCCTCATCCCTCCTCCCTCTATCCCTCCGTCCCTCCCTCCTTCCCTTCTTCCTTCCTTCCTTTCTTTTTTTCCCTCCACCCCTGACAATACAGAAAAGTATAAAGACTGCAGGACTGGCAATCTGGACACTTGGAATTTAGTCTTGGTCTGCCATAACCACCATGTGACTTTAGACAAGCCAAGCCACTGACCTTCCAGGACCTCAGTCTCCTCATTTGGAAATGAGAAGGCCAAATTAACAAAAAAATTTAAGTCCTTTCCTAGGCTGGTTCTGACAATTTACTTAGGTTATCCAGAAATGTTAAGACTTCCTGGAATGAAATTAGGAAATCAGATGGTCTAGCAGTCATGGTTAGACCCACTCCTTCAGCAAGGCACTAGAATAAAACTCATAATGAAACATCTGGATGTCCCCAGGAACAGAAGTCCTCCCAATCCTCTGGCCTGGAAGTCATAGGAGGATGGCCTGGGGTAAGTCTCTGTGGTCCTAAATTAATACATACTTAACAAGAGGTTGTTTATCTTGACATATTCATCATTCCCTGTGAAAAATGTCCTTGAGAGCTTCATTTATCCTCTTCACCTCCTCATCAGTAGTACTGTGCTATCGTCCTGTTATTCATCATGTTTTAAAATTAGCTTCCTAATCCTTTTAGTATTTCCAACTTCTCTGCCTTGAAATATGCACCCAGCCTGAACTCGGTTTTGTGAAGCCTTTGTACAGTATATAAATAACAGGGGTAGATTGTTCGTATATCCTTAGCTTCTTCATTAAATTAAGTACATTTACTTATTGCTCTTACTTTTGCTCTTGGTGGAATAAACCTGAATTTTCACAAATAGGTTTGGTTTTAAATTCAATGGTCCATTCTCCCATCTTCATTCACTTAGATGTCAATAACATTTTAAACCTTTGAATGGAGTGTGTCCACCTTTGTTACTGACTGTGTCCTTTATCTATGTGGTTGTTGGCTCCTTTTCTCTCTTTTATTAGCTTTTCTTTCTTTTTCAGTCCCTACTTGTGCTTATTCCCAAGATCATATCCTTAGCTCTCACTTTTTGTTTCTAAATAATTTTCTTCCTTAGAAATTTTGTTCACTAACAGCTTCAAAACTCTATGCAGATGACTTCCAAATCCTGTATTTTTATATTAATTTTATTAATCAGCTGGTTACTTCCATGATTCACTAGATACTTCTTGAGTACCAGTTATGAATGGGGTACTTATACTGCTGATGAGGATATAAAAATTGGTGACTGTCTCTGCCTTCAAGCACTTCTAATGGCATCTAATTGAAGTGACAGAGTCAGATAATGCCAAGCCAATATGACAAGTGCTATCATAGAATATTAAACAAACTGCTTTTGGAACATGGAGAAGTAAGCAACTAACTCTCTAAGGGCTATTGAAGAAAGGCTTTCTGGAAGAGAGGACATTGGAGGTGGGTCCCGAAGGTTAAGTAGGAGTTAGTGGGCTGTGGCATTTCCAAACTTCCTTTTGCTGTGCTCGCTGTGATGTTCTGCTGTTACCTCAAACTCAACATGTCAGAAGTCAGATTCTTCATCTTTTTCCCTGCATTACTTCACCCACCTGACTTCCCTATTCCATTATTCCTCTAATCATCCAGGGAATACGTTTTAGGCATTATTGTCTCTTTTGTCTCTATTGTCCTGCTGTCAGGCATGAAGTCTTCTGCATTCTTTCTTTATCTTTTCATTCAGTCATTCCCACTGCCCCAATCAGTTCTTACTCTGCCACCTCCCTTCTGGGTCATTGCAGTGGACTCTTAGTGGGCCAACCTGTCTGAGATTATTTTCCCAATTTGTCTGTCTTGTACAGCATGGCTACATAATCTTATTTGAATGCCACTTTGATTTGGTCACTCACCTATTCAGAAATCATAGCACACTGATATTTGTTCAATGCTTAGATAGTTTGTGAAGTGCTTTTCTATACATTATCTCCTTTAATTCTCCAAACATATTTGTAAAGTAAATACTATGCTTTCTTGAATAGCCCCTAAACTACTTATACTCCATTAGTCTATGAGCACCTGGAGAACAGGGATGACATTTTGTTAATCTCAGTATCCTCAGTGCCTAGCAGAGTGTGGTCAAAATGATGACCAATAAATATTGTCTTATGTGTTTGTCCCCTGTCTTAGTCTTGTCTCTTGTTTTAGAGTTCTCTAGAGAAATAGAACCAGTGAGATATGTGTATATCTGTCTGTCCATCTGTCTATCTAAAAGTCATCTTTGGAGAGAAAGGGAGAAAGAGATTTACTTTGAGGAATTGCTGACGTTGTGGGGGATGGCAAGTCCAAAATCCATAGGCCAGGCAGCAGGCTAGAGACTCCCAAGCTCTGTAGGTCAGGTAACAGGAAGAGGAAAGAATGAAGAGTTCTGGAAAAATGTCTATTTATAGTCTAGAGGCAAAACATGCCCTAGGGAAACTCCCTTTTTGTTCTTAAGGCCTTCAACTAATTGGTTGTGTCCCACCCATATTATGAAAGGTAATGTGCTTTACTTCAGGTCAGCTGATTTAATTATATGTAACTACAGCAAATAGACTAGTGCTTTATCAGACAACCAGACTCCATAGTCTAGCCAAGTTGACAGATTAACCATTGCGTTTTCCCTGTAGTGTCTGTACTGAATAAAAAATTATTTGATGAGGAGTCATCAAAATTTGAGTCATAAAAAGACAGCTTTTCCCAATATTTCATGCACTGATACTATTTTTCCACACTGCTCAGCAAAGAATCATCTCTTTATGCTGGGATTGCTGCTGTTACTGAACAGCTCTTCAACCTCAAGATGCCTGATGGATTCTTAACATTTGGTATAATGTAGACAAAGAACCACTCATTATAAATGGCTTTCCTTATTCAGCCAAAGACTCTCTGCACAGGATAATGTGTTTATATCATTGTCTCAGTCATCTAGTGCTGCTCCAACAGAAATACCACAAGTGGATGGCTTTACAAACAGAAATTTATTCTCTCACAGTCCAGTAGGCTACAGGTCCAAATTCAGGGCATCAGCTCCAGCGGAACACTTTCTCCGTTGGCTCTGGAGGAAGGTCTGTGTCATCAGTCTTCCTTTGATCTGGGAGCTTCTCAGCACAGGAACCTCAGGTCCAAAGGACACGCTCTGCTTCTGGCACTGCTTTCTTGGTGGTATGAGGTTCCGGAGTGTCTCTGTTCACTTCTCTCTTTTATATCTCAAAAGAGATTGCATTAAGACACTAATCTTGTCAACCTCATCAGTATAACCTCATCACAGTGATAGACTTTACAACACATAAGGAGATCACATATAATCTCATCATAGTGATACAGTTTACAACACATAAGGAAATCACATCAGATATCACAATCATACAATACTAGGAATCCTGACCTAGCCGAGTTGCTACACACATTTTTTGGGGGACACAGTTCAATCCATGACAGTCATTCTGCTTAAGATTAGACTCAATGTAATTTCCTTGCATGGATTCAAGTGATGCCATATGATGCTGGTGGCACAGTGGTTAAGAGCTCGGCTGCTAACCAAAATGTCAGCAGTTCGGATCCATGCTCCTTGGAAACCCTATGGGGCAGTTCTAGTCTGTCCTATGGGGTCGCTATGAGTCAGAATGTAGTCGATGGCAGTAGGTTTGGTTTGGTTTGGTTTTATAGACCTTGTTGTTGTTAGGTGCCGTCAAGTCGGTTCTGACTCATAGTGACCCTGTGTACCACAGAATGAAACACTTCCCGGTCCTGCCCATGCTCACAGTCATTGTTATGTTTGAGCCCATTGTTGCAGCCACTGTGTCAATCCATGTCATTGAGGGTCTTTCTCTTTTATGTTGACCCTGTACTTTACCAAGCATGATGTCCTTCTCCAGGGACTGATCCCTCCTGACAACATGTCCGAAGTATGTAAGACGTAATCTCGCCATCGTTCCTTCTAAGGAGCATTCTGATTGTACTTCTTCCAAGACAGATTTGTTCATTCTCTTGGCAGTGCATGGTACATTCCGTATTCTTCGCCAACACCACAATTCAAAGGCATCAGTTCTTCTTCAGTCTTCCTTATTCATTGTCCAGCTTTCACATGCATATGATGCAACTGAAAATACCATAGCTTGGGTCAGGCACATCTTAGTCTTCAAGGTGACATATTTGCTTTTAAAACTTTAAAGAGATCTTTTGCAGCAGATTTGGCCAATGCAGTGCGTCTTTTGATTTCCTGACTGCTGCTTCCATGGGCCTTGATTGTGGATCTAAGTAAAATTAAATCCTTGACAATTTCAATCTTTTCTCCGTTTATCATGATGTTGCTTCTTGGTCCAGTTTTGAGGATTTTTGTTTTCTTTCTGTTGAAGTGTAATCCATACTGAAAGCTGTGGTCTTTGATCTTCACCAGTAAGTGCTTAAGTCCTCTTCACTTTCAGCAAGCAAGGTTGTGTCATCTGCATATCACAGGTCGTTAATGAGTCTTCCTCCAATCCTGATGCCCCTTCCTTGTTGTTGTCAAGTTGATTCCGACTCACAGCGACCCCATATGTGCACAATAGAACTGCTCTGTAGGGTTTTCAAGGCTGTGACCTTTCAGAAGCAGATCACCAGCCCCATGTTCTGAGATATAGAGCTAGAGAGTCTATTTAAATGCTGTTGTCTTTCATGTTTACTTAAAAATTTGTAGATTTCATGGTTTATTAATCTGGGTGTCTTGACTCGTGAATTTACGTGAAAACTGGCTGTAGAAGTGATAATTTAAAACACACTTAAAATATAATTGAAGTAAAAGAATTTATAGCTGAGTGAGATCTTGAAAATCTTAAACCTGGAGACATAGTGAAAAGGATCTGGCTCCTTTTGCCTGGCATGGAGCGATTTTTGTGAACAGTAAATGACTTTGTTGTTGTTATTCACATGGACCCATAGAACATAATTTGTTCTGCATTTTAAAACACAGTTTGCTGACATGAAGAATATGATGAATCAGCAAAGTATTTAGGAATATGCTTAACTTTGCAATAACAATTTACATTCTTAGAGAAAATGATTTGAAAAAGTTAGGTTTTCTTTCCAAAAGTCCCTGCTGCCATCTGCTGGTCTTTATTATTCTGCAGCAAACTTCTAAATGGAGAATGGAAGACATGGTTCAATAAAATGTTATTTTCAGAAAAAAAAATTCTTTTGTAATTTTGTTATGTTTTTAAAGTAGAAGGAGATAGTAAAATGGTATTAGATTACAAATAGACTACTTAGAAAAAGCCTTTTGATAGAATCCTGGAGGTAAATATAAAAGAAAACAGTGTACCTTGAGTCTCAGGAAAATTCATGTCTGCCCTATTGAGAATATACTTCTGTGGGTAAAACTGGGTTGTATGAAGCTGAGATAGATTTAAAGTCAAGCAAGCTCCAAACTCAGATGCTCTGTGAATGTAGAAGGGAGACATTAGTCTGGGTAGTGGTGGGTGGTGGGTACTGGCTGACTGGAGACAGGTAGGTAAGGTCTTCTAAACTGGGAGTTCTCAGACTTTACCAGAAAATCAGTTACTGTTGAGTCGATTCCAACTCAAGGCGACCCATGTTTATCAAAGTAGAACTTTCCTCTATAGGGCTTTCAATGGCTGATTTTTTTGGAAGTAGATTGCCAGACCTTTCTTCCGAGATGCCTTTGGATGGACTCGAACCTCCAACCTTTCGTTTCCACCACCTAGGGACTCCTTCTCAAACGTTAGCTATATCACAATCACCTAATCCAGTGATGTGCTGGCAAATGTATAACAACTGGCTCACTGGGAAAAGGCCTTGACTTCTAGCATTTGCTGATTTCCATGTTGTAAGTACTCCCATCGCGGATTATTTCAAACTAGCAACATAATGCCACTAAATGTGGAGTTGTAAAGAAATGCACTATAGCACATCACTATACAGCATTTCCACCATACACCTATCATAGATGCAAATAACTTCAGGAGCATAGATAGTAGTAAAATGTAGTAAAATAGAAAGAAATGAATTTTGATTATTTATTATCTCTGTTTTTAAATATGGAGTCCTGGTAGCCCAGTGGTTGAGAGCTCAGGCCGCTAACCAAAAGGTCGGCAGTTTGAATCTACCAGCCACTCCTTGGGAACCTTATGGGGCACTTCTACTCTGTCCTATAAGGTGTCTATGAGTCGGAATCGACTCAATGGCAACGGGTTTGTTTTATTTATTTATTTATTTTGGTTTTTAAATAAAATTTATTTACTTGAAAGCTTATAAAATTTAAATTTTTAATAATGGTTGTGTTTGACGACCAGCTTGTGAAATTTTTGGGACATTTTACGGTTTTCCAGAGCGAGTAGGAGCTAGCTCCAGCACAGCACTGGCTAAACCCCCAGAGTGTCTGGGGTGAATTCACTGGGTCTAGGGTGGGACCTGAGAATTTGCATCTCTATCAATTTCCCAGGTGTTGCTGATGCAGCTATTCCATGGACCATACTTTGAGAACCACTGCATCAGAATACAAAGTGCATTAGTGTTTAGTTTGAGTGGGTCAGGGAAGGCTTCTATGAGAAGATGACATTTGCCCTGAGCCCTGAACCATGAAAAAGTTCAGCCTTGGAAGAACTGGAATCAAGAGTGCTGTCTTAGTCAGTGTTCTCTAGAGAAACAGAACCAGTTGTATATATATATATATACAGATATATATATGGGGAATGGTGTCCTTCTCCATATATATATGTGTGTGTGTGTATATGTATGTGTGCGTATATACATATATGGAGAAGGACGTCATACTTGGTAAAGTAGACGGTCAGCAAAAAAGAGGAAGACCCTCAATGAGACGGATTAACACAGTCGCTGCAGCAGTGGGCTCAAGCGTAACAACGATTATGAGGATGGTGCAGGAGGGGGCAGTGTTTCATTCTGTTGTACATAGGGTTGCTGTGAGTCGGAACTGACTCGATGGCACCTAACAACAACAAATATATATATATATACATTTATATATGTCTTTAGAGACAGAGAGATTGATTTACTTCAAGGAATTGACTCATGGGATTATGGGGCTGGCAAGTTCAAAATTTGTAGACCATGCGGCAAGCTGGAGACTCCTCCTGCAGGTTTGCATCCTAAGGAAGAGTGCAGAGTGGAGAGAGAGATAAGTTCTGCCAAAATATTTATAGTCTGAAGGCAGAACACACTCTAAGGAAGATCGCTTTTCAACGGATCAACTGATTGCATTACATGACATTAGATGGCATTATGGAAAGTGATTATATTACATTATATTGTGGAATAACAACTAGTCTAGTGTTTGGCCAGCCCACTGGGAACCATGGCTTAGCCAAGTTGACACATAAAATTAACCATCACAAGCACCATGGAGGCCTTGCCTTGGATAGGAGCAGGGCTATTTCATCTGTTGTAATGCTGGGAAGGCAACAGCAGGTTAGAGATGTAAGCAGTTATTATGAGAGTATGAAAATGAGCAAATTCTTCTATGACTGCTGCTGTAGTCTCCATATGTATTGAGATAGGTTCATCAGCCTCTGAGGTGGGGAGGAGTGTTGGATAATTGCAATGTAAAACTCGTTTTGGGATGGGAGAAAGATATTCCAAGGAAGTATATTTAGAATTGCTGAGCAACATTAAGTGGCCATTTGAGATTTTTGGTTATGAATTTAAAGTGAGAGCAGGTGGCAAAGTTTTGGAATTTTCTCTAGCAACACTGAGTTGCCAAGGTGCTGGTGCAGAGGAGGTGCAAGGTTGGGGGCCTGAGGCTAGTGAGATGATAATGACGGAGAAAAGAGATTTGCGTAGTAGTTGCGAGTGTTTGCAAGGCACTGATTAAAATGGTGAAACATGGAATCTGAGCCGTCTGAGGAATTGAGGACATGGGGTGACTTTGATTCTGGGTAGTGGAAAAGTGGGAGCTTTAATGGTTGGAGTGCTGAATAAATTGTTGGATGCTTGAAATGTTTGCTTTAAAAAACCCAGGTTGATTTTCTCTGACTTTAGCCAGCCATGAAATATTTATTTTGTTGAGATAATGCTCAGTTACTATATTATAATTTTCCTTTCTCGAAGTTGAAATAAGGATAATGATAGTAAATTGCCTCGCAGCGTATTAATGTCAAATAACATATAAAATAGGGGTGGGACTTTTGTGAGTGAGCACTGGCATTAGTGCCAGACAGCTGGATTTCTGTTTCAGATCATTCATTTATCAGATGTGTAGCCTGGGGCACAGCAAGATCTCTCTGAGCCTCAGTTTTCTCATCAGTGAAATGGGCCTGGTAGCTTCTGCACTGAAATGTTGTTGTAAGGGTTGGAGACCATGTATATAAGTTGCCTGGCACAGTGCCTGGCACTTAGGGAATGGTAGCTTTATTCTTATTCCAGTATCAGTAGACCTTCAATACAAATACTTCAGAAAGAGTGTTAGTTTGCTCCTCTGAAATACCCTACCCAGATTGAGGTGGAGTATGTTGGTTTATGTCAATGGGATGTATGTAAGGAATGTGAGAAAACTGGTACATCAGTATTTTACTCCTTCTCCGGTGATTGTTTGGGGAAGAACAGACTCTTACAAAAATGACCAGAAGGATTAATGGCAGCTGAATGGGAGAGAGACTCTTTCCCTGAAGTTCTTAGTTAGCATAAATGAACAGCTTCTCTTTGTCCAAATTGATACATCTCTCCTTTCTCCACTGGCTTTATAGAAAGTAATTCTAATGTGAGTTCATTTTCATAATCTTTCTTCATCAATTTGTTTCTCACTACTGCCTTTTTAATCAGGAAGCTTAGAAACAAGTCACAAATGTTAAAGGAGAAATTGTATGTGAGAGCTCTTTGAGCTAAGATATGCAAATTAAAACAACAGTAGGATACCATTTTTATCTCTCTAACAGGCAAGTGAATGAAAATGAAATACTCAATAGGGTGGAATGTGCAGTCAGTCCTCGCTCAAAGGATTGTAAATTGGTACACTGAAACCATTTGATAATACAGTAAGAGCCATAAAAAGCCCATGTATTTTGACACAGCAGTTCCATGTCTAAGGATATATTCTAAGGAGATGGTGAAACAGTATTAGACAAGATCTAGGAACAAACGTATTCATTACAGAGAAAATAGCAAAATAAATAAAAGGGGGATAAACTGAAAATAGAAATAGGAGAAAGGTTTAAAAATGAGGGCAAAGTCATACAATGGCAAATGCTCTAAGATTGAATTTTTTGAAAAAGAGTAAAAAATTGAATATTTTGCATGATTCCAATTATATGAATAATGAGCACAGAAAGTTTTATTGGAAAAATCTGTCAAAATATTAGTCATTGTTATTTCAGTGTGGTAGAATTTCAGATTTAAAAAAAAAACCTCTGCATTTTCCAAATACTCTATAATAACAATGTGTTGTTTTCACATTAAAAGAAAAACAGTACATTTAAAAGAATCTTGATCTTATTTAAAAAAAAAAAAAAAAGTATGATGCTAGATTCTTCCACATTCCACCCTCGTACTCTTTGCTTCCAACAATTGGTTTCTGCCATCCCTTCTCTACCAGAATTGCTCTTTTAGAGGTTGTTGGTGCTGAAAATTGTCAACTCCAAGGACCTCTTCTCAGCCCTCAGCTACATCATCTTACACAATTGATCACCCCCTTATTCCTGTTTTTAATAACAACTTTATTGAGATATAATTCACATACAATAAAATTCACGCTTTAAAAATGTGTAATCACCCACCACCTTATTCTTGGACCCTCTTTATTTATTTATTTATTTTTAACATCTTTGACTGTGTACTACCCTGGTTTATTAATTCATTTAAAAACAAAATAAGTCAATGGATGTCAATATGTGCCAGGCTCTAGTTCTCCTCGTTACTCTGTCTTTTTCATCTCCTTTACTAGGTCTTCTTCCTCTACCCAGCCCTCTAATACCAACATTGTTCAAGTTCTGTTCCCTCTGTCAGCACTGTTCCCACTAACTTGTCTATGTAGATGGCTCTCAGTTCACCTTAGCCCAGTATATCCCTGAATCCATTCACCCACGTGTACTGGTAATACATTATCATTGACACATATAGCACTTGTACCATTAATGCCTGAAAACTTCCCAGTCCACAGCTGAATTCATTGTTCCATGTCCCCTGTCATACAGCTTCATTCCTGCTCCCCTGTCTGTTTTCCTAAACTTATGAATGGCATCACAATCCTCCAGGTCATCAAGGCTAGAAGTTTCAGAGATGCATTTGATTCCCACTGTTTTCTCTTACTACCTTGTCTATTTAGTCATCAAGTCTTGTTGATTTTTATTTTTTATTGTACTTTAGGTGAAGGTTTACAGAATAGTTTCTCATTAAACAGTCAGTACACATATTGTTTTATGACATTGGTTAACAACCCCACAACATGTCAACACTCTCCTTCTCAACCTTGGAGGACCTTTTGTGTGTGTGTGTGTGTGTGAAAATATACATAGCCAAAGATACACCATTTCAAAAATTTCTACATGTACGATTCAGTGACATCAATTACGTTCTTCCAGTTGTACTGCTATTCTCACTTTAGATGAAGGTTTACAGAACAAAATAGTTTCTCATTAAACAGTACACATATTATTGCCCTATGACAATGGTTAACAACCCCACTACATGTCAACACTGTCCTTAATCTTAGGTTCCCTATCACCGGCTTTCCTGTCCCCTTCTGCCTTTTGTCCTTATCCCTGGACTGCTGTGTCTCATTAGTCCTGTTTTGTTTAATGGGGCCATCCAATCCCTGGCTGAACGGTGAACCTCGGGAGTGACTTCACCACTGAGCTAAAAGGGTATCCAGGGGCCATACTCTCGGGGTTTCTCCAGTCTCAGTCAGGCCAGTAAATCTGGTCTTTTTTGTGTGTGTGTTTCTCCAGCTCTGTGTGTGTTTTTGTGTGTTTCTTCAGCTCTGTCCAGAACCCTCTATCGTGATCTCAGTCAGAGCAGTCGGTGGTGGTAGCCGGGCACCATCTAGCTGTACTGAACTCAGTCTGGTGGAGGCCTTAGTAGCTGTGGTCCATTAGTTCTTTGGACTAATCTTTTCCTTGTATCTGTTCTCTTCATTCTTCCTTGCTTTCGAAGGGATGAGACCAGTGGAGTGTCTTAGATGGCTGCAGACAGGTTTTTAAGACCCCAGACACTACTCACCAAGGTAGAATGTAGAACATT
>NW_004444001.1:12278345-12291182 GCF_000243295.1 Trichechus manatus latirostris | reverse complement strand
AGGGTGTCAGCTCCAGGGGAAGGCTTTCTCTCTCTCTTGGCTTTCTCATCAGTGTTCCCCCAGACTAGGAGCTTCTCGGCGCAGGGACTCTGGTCCAAAGGACGCGCTCTGCCCCTGGCACTGCTTCCTTGACGGTATGATGTCCCCAATTCTCTGCTTGCTTCCCTTTCTTTTTATCTCTTGAGAGATGAAAGGTGGTGCAGGCCACACCCCCGGGAAACTCCCTTTACATTGGATCAGGTATGTGACCTGGGTAAGGGTGGTGTTACAATTTCACCCTAATCCTCTTTAACATAAAATTACAATCACAAAATGGAGGCCAACCACACAATGCTGGGAATCATGGCCCAGCCAAACTGATACACACATTTTTGGGGGGACATAATTCAAACCATGACAGTTTCTATGTAATTGATTTTTTTTTTCTTGCTCTTTCTGTTGTTAATATCTACCTTGATGGCATTGTGGTCAGAGAAGGTACTTTGTATTATCTCAGCGTTTTGGATCTTGTTGAGGATTGCCCTCTGGCCCAAGATGTGGTCTATTCTGGAAAACGTTCCATGTGCATTGGAAAAGAATGTGTACTTTGCAGTTGTAGGGTGGAATGTTCTATATATGTCTATGAGGTCAAGTTGGCTGATTGTGCCCTTTAGGTCTTCTGCATCTTTGTTGAGTTTCTTTCTGGATGTTCTGTACTTTACTGAGAGTGGTGTGTTGAAGTCCCCTACTGTTATTGTGGAACTGTCAATTTCTGTTTTCAGTGTCGTTAGAGTTTGTTTTATGTAATATGGAGCCCTGTCATTGGTTGTGTAGATGTTTATTATGGTTATGTCTTCATGATGGATCATCCCCTTAATCATTATATAGTGTCCTTCTTTGCCTTTTATGGTGGATTTTGTTTTAAAGTCTATTTTATCTGAGATTAGTATGGCGACTCCTGCTCTTTTTTGTAGTTGTTTGCTTCATATATATTTTTTCCAACCTTTGATTTTTAATAAATTTACATCTTTGTTTCTAAGGTGTGTCTCTTGTAGACAGCATATTGATGAATCCTGTTTTTTTATCCATTCTGTCACTCTCTGCCTCTTTATGGGTGCGTTGAGGCCGTTTACATTCAGTGTAATTATTGACAGGTGTGAGTTTATTGCTGTAATTTTGTAGTGCTCTTTTTTTTTTTTTTTGTGGTGCTGACGTTTTCTTTGTTCCTCTTACTCTCCTGTGCTGAATTCGTTTTGTCTGTAGATTTTTTTTTTCATTTATTTTCTTTTTGTAGATTTTGTTTTTACTGAGACTTTATGTTTTTCCTCTTTATTTTTGTGAGTAGATTTGTTAACTTCCTTTGTGGTTACCATGAAATTTACCGTTATCTTTCTAAGTTTGAAGCAGTCTTTTATTACTTGGTATCCCCTTGCCTTCCTCTCCATTAGAAGGTTTTATACCTACACTGTTTATTTCCACTTTTATTGTTCTGATATTGTTGTCATTTACAGATTAACTGCTCTGATTCCATGTTGTATTTCTTTTGGTTTTGGATAGTCCTTGAGAGTTCATTTCCTAGATTGGTATCTGGCTAGTACGATCCTGCATCCTAAATTCAACCTGTGAGCTGAAGTTGTTTGTTCTCAGATCGAAGAACTCCCTTTAATAATTCTTGTAAGTTTGGTTTGGTTTTTACATATTCCCTTAATTTCTGTTTATCTGGAAATGTCCTAATTTCACCATCATATTTGAAAAAGAGTTTTGCAGGATATATTATTCTTGGCTGGCAATTTTTTTCTTTCATGGTTTTATATATGTCATCCCATTGCCTTCTTGCCTGCATGGTTTCTGCTGAATAGTCTGAACTTAGTTTCTCCTCTTTATGTGACTATTCATTTTTCTCGAGTTGCTCTCAGGATTCTTTGTTTGTCTTTGGTTTTGGCGAGTGTGATTATGATATGCCTTGGAGATTTTCTTTTGGGGTCTATCCTATATGGGGTTCGTTGAGCTTTTTGGATGGCCAACTTTTCGTCCTTCATGATATTGGGGAAGTTTTCTGTCATCAGTTCTTCAGTGATCTTCTCTTTTTTTTCTGTTTTCTCCCCCTGTTCTGGAACTCCGATCACTTGCAGATTTTTGCTTTTGCTTGTATCCCACATAATTTTCAGAGTCGCTTCATTTTTCTTCATTCTTTTTTCAGATTTTTCCTCAGACAGAGTTGTGTCCAAGTGTTTGTCTTCAATTTTGCTGATCCTGTCTTCCACCATTTCAGACCTGCTCCTCAGCCCTTCTATGACACTGTCCATTTCTGAAATCTTGTTATTTATCTTTTGGATTTCTAATTGTTGTTTTTGTATAATTTCTAGTTGGGAATTTATTTTGGCATTTTGTTCCTGCATCATCTTCCTGAATTCTTCCCTTCTTGTCTGTATTTTCCATTTTTTTGTCTGCCTTTTCCATGAATTTGTCTATTTTTTCCGCATTTTTGTATGCTTTTTGCTTCAACTCTTGAATAGATCTGGATATTAGAGATTTGAATTCCCTATCAGGTAGTTCTAGTGCCTTTTCTTCTACTGGAAAGTCATCTCGTGTTTTATTTTGGACACCTACTGGAACCATCCTGTCCTGTTTTTGTGAATGTTTTTATATTGTGTGCTGTCTTCGGGGCATTTGCTAGTTATTTTTCTCATTTATTGATTGTAGATTAGTTTGTTTTGTCCTGTTTGTTTTGTTTTATTTCGCTATGTCTGAGCAGGTGGGCTGTGTGTTCTTTGTTGTTTACTTGTCTGTTGGCACGATACTTTTTGCCTCCTTCTCCAGTTGGCAGAGTCAGTTGCTCAGATATGGTACAGCAGGGCAGGTCTAGCTGAAGAGGGGTTGCTGGGATGGGTTGTTTGTGGCACTACGGCCACCAGGGTGGGCCAGTAATCAGTGCAGGGCAGGTTCCGGTAGGCTGTGCCTGGGCTGCTTGGTGGTGTGATGTTCAGCGCATGGTGCAGGCAGGCAAGATGGAGGGGGGGAATTGTGATGTGTGGAGCTAAGATGGGTATGGGAGAGAGGAGAGAGGAACAGAAGCCAAAAACATACAAACAAAAAAGAGTGCTAGGGGAGCTTGCCGTTGGAGTGGAGAGATGAGAGACTATAAAATGGAGAAAAACAAAAGAGAAGAAGAAGAAAAAAAGAAAAGAATAAATAAAAATTAGAAAGAAAAAAGAAAAGCAAAGCTCCCAGGGGTCCCAGTGGTACAGCTATGAGGTCTGGGGAAGTTACTCCCAGGCTGTGAAGTACAGCCTGGCTAGAAGGTGTAGAGGTGCCACTCAGCGCCAGGTATTCAGGGGACAGGAGGAGAAGGAAAGTATAGAGAGATGAGAAACTGAGTAACGAAGAAAGACAAAAAGGGAAAAAGAGGGAAAAGAAAACAAAACAACTTGAAAAAAAAAAGAACAAGAAAAAACTTCCAAAAAACATAAAAAAAATAAAATAAATGCTAAGAAAAAATGCCCTCAGGGATCTCTCTGCGCATCTTTGCACACTGAGGGGGTAGGTCCCAAACTGCGCAGTACTGCGTGACTAGAACGGGCTCCCAATTCGAGAATAGAAAAAGAGAACAAACAAACAAACAATTCAAAACAAACAAAAAAAGGCCCCAGGATCCCACTAGCGTGGTAGCATGGGCTGGGAAGCAGTCTCACAATCTAGCGGCATTTCACAGCCTTTCAGGAAGAAGCAAAGATGGCGCACAGAGCCAGGTATTTGAGAGAAAGGAGGCAGAGGTGGTGAGAGGTAAGGAAGAAATCTAAAAAGCAGAAAAAAGCAACACTGGCAGCCAACAAATGGCACTTAGGGAGCCGGTCAGTGTGGGTGGGTGGAATCTAAGTGACACTGGGGTGAAGTTGATGCTTCCTGGCCAAGAGACTGTGGCTGCAGGAAGCAGAGGAGGCCGAGTGTGAGTGGGGGGTGGAAAGTGCATATCGCTGGTTACTGGTTGTTCTGTCTCCTGCTGGAAGCTTCGTGGAGCTGCTTTCTCATAACTGCTGTACACTGGTCTCTGATAGGAGTCCAAGATGGCGGATCCATGCTACGTTAGCTGATAGGGGACCTCTGCATGTATCTCTCCTCGCTTTTTGTTCTCTATCAGTTTCTTATTCCATTCAGTACTTGGCTGAGGTCTTTATCTCTTCATTTGATGCTTAGGGTTTCAGGATTGCCATTTTCTCTGTTTGGCTTAGTTTTTCGGATCTTTGCTGTGGAGGGATGGCATGGTACTTCTGCCTAGAGCGCCATGTTGCCTGGAAGTCTTTTGTTGATTTTTAAGTCTCTTGATTCTGTTTCCACCACCAATGCCCTGGTTTTGCCCTCATTATCTCAGCACTTCCCATGTGGATAACACGGTGGTCTCTGAGTATCCTGTCTCTGTTCTTCTCACTGTTGCCAGGGTCATCTTCCTAATGGTCAGTCTTAAATCACTTTCCTGCTCCAAAGCTTTTCTACAGAATAAGGTCAAAGTCCTTGGCTCATTAGTCAAGGACATGTATGATCTGGCCCCAACCTACTTTTCCAGGCCTATGTACCTGTATAGAACCTTGCGACACCCCTGTAATCAACTACATGTGAGAATTCATGTACCCTAGATATACCCCTTCACTTATCTATCATGGTGCATTTATTTCCATTGTTCACTTTCTCCCCCATCTTTCCTAATAAAAATATAGGCCATCTTTTATGACCAGTTCAAATGACCCAGCTTCTAGGAAGTACTCTGTCATTTCTCAGCCATAAGTAACCTTTCCCACCTTTGCATTCCATAGCCATTTGTCTGGAACCTTTGAGCACTTACCACATTCTGTAAGGCTTTTGCAATTTGTTTTTGTCTGTCTCCCGCTTATCGTAAGGCCAGTGGCTGTGCCTCATTTATCTTTGTATAATTCATGATACCAGCATAGGGCTTTATACAAAATGGACACTTAATAAATATATTTAGAACTGAAAAATTATTTTAAAAGTACCATTTTCAGAACCTCTGTATCCTGAATGCTCAACACACTGATGTTTCATCTTTAATTTTGTTTCTAATACACAGTATTCAGGGTTCCCACAGATTGGCAGATTACCGCTACCTCCTTGCCACCCTGTCATAGCTCTGCCACCACCACCAGTTGCCATCGAGATGACTCCAATTCATGGCGACCCCATGTGTCCACGTAGAACTGCTCCATAGGGTTTTCAATGACTCACTTTTTGGAAGTAGATTGCCAGGCCTTTCTTCTGAGGCACCTCTGGTGGACTCGAACCACCAGCCTTACAGTTGGCAGCCAAGTACGTTAACCATTTGCACCACCAATGATTGCTCATTCTGAGGGCCAGGTAGCTGGTGCTCATGATTTTGCTAACAGGGTTCAACTAAAGGGGAAAGAAGCTGTACACCTGGTCATCAAGCTTTGTTTCTGCCTCATTCCTGGCTCCATTCCTTCAGTGATACCAGGTAGGATGACTCCTCTTCAAGGAAACCTCATCTTTCACTTTGCCAGGGGTTGATTTGACCACTTGGTAAGCAGAGGTAGTAAAGAACTGTGCTCTGCCCTGTGACCACAAAGATGCTTCATTTCCCAGGACTTTCACATGGTAGCAACCCCAGCAGGTGAAAAGAGAAAACACAGGGCATTTGGTCCTCACCACTGGAGTCAGCTTTCATCTAAAAGATCCATCAACCCACAATAAATCTTGTATTTTTAAGTTTATATGCTCTGAAAGGCTTTTGTAACCCCAAAGTTAAAAAAGCAAACCTCATATATTTGAAACTTCATTCATACTACTGTGCCACCCTACTATCTTAGTTATCTAGTGCTGCTATAACAGAAATACCACAAGTGGATGGCTTCAACAAACAGAAGTTTATTCTCTCACAGTCTAGTAGGCTGGAAGTCTGAATTCTGGGTGCCAGCTCCAGGGAAAGTCTTTCTCTCTCTGTCAGCTCTGGAGGAAGGTCCTTGGCATCAATTTTCCCCTCGTCTAGGAGCTTCTCACTGCAGGGATCCCAGGTCCAAAGGACGTGCTCTTCTCCTGGCACTACTGTCTTGACGGTATGAGGTCCCCTTGTCTCTCTGCTCGCTTCTCTCTTTTTTATCTCAAAAGAGATTGGCTCAAGACACAATCCAATCTTGTAGATAGAGTCCTGCCTCATTAACATAACTGCCGCTAATCCTGTCTTATCACATCATAGAGATAGTATTTACAACACATAGGAAAATCACATCAGATAACAAAATGGTGGACAGTTCACACAATACTGGGAATCATGGCCTAGCCAAGTTGACAGATATTTTTGGGGGACACAATTCAATCCATAACACCTACTGATTTCCTTCAATGATATCTTCCAGTTAGGCTAATCCACAAGTATTAAGAGGACTTTTAACTGCTTTACAGGACTTGAGGGAATTTTATATTTAAACATCTTAGCAGAAAATCTATCATTCAGTAGAACTGCCTACATTTCCTAATTAGCCTAATTAATAGATCTAAGTACTGACTAATTACCATCATGTTTCTAGAATATAATCTGTTCTTTAAAAGACACACTCCTGCTCTTGTTTTATTTTCATTCAGTTTGTTTTTGAGAACCTTCCATCACATGCTGCCTCAGGCTTCAGCGTTCTCTTCCTGTCCTCCTAGGCTGAATTTATTCAGGTTTAATAATGATGTTTTGGTTTCTCTTTTTCTACTTATGTATCCCTGCCAATATCAGTGAAAGTGCTTTTTCTGGGTAGAAATTAAAACTTTAATGCTACCCAGCTTATTCATTGACTCTTATTAGCACAAAAATTTTGGTTAAAGAGGAGGAATTTTATAATATGACGAAAAATGATTAAGAATAAATGTAAGAGCACAAAGTTAAGAGATTATCTCATTATTTATTCTTGACTCATTTGGCTCTAAGTTAATTATAAATTTGAAAAGAAATGCATAAAATGAAATGGAAATGAATACGTTTATTAACCTCTCTTAATAACTGCATGGGTTAAAATTGAATTAAAGGAATGAATTGTGACATCAGTTGGAGGTGGAGAGGGTATGGTAATGGACTAGAAGAAGCCTATTTTTTTTTCTTTCCTTTTCTATGAGCTCTTAAATTGCCACTGATAATATAAGTGATATAAGAATATAAGAATAGCCGTAGGGATATCTAATAGGGAGCCTAAATGAGAGATATTATTGGTAAGCAAAGTCTAGAACACTAGACTTCCACCTCATTAATCCCTGCATCATGATGTTCTTTTAAAACCCTTTTTGTTTTAATATAGATTAAATCAAGCATACTGGACAACGTATAGACACGTCATGCTTTTTCTGCCACATAACCATATAAGACCCTACTTCAGAAAGCAGAATAGAGAAAAACAGCAACAGTAGTTCTTCCCATGGCCAAAATTCAAGTATCTGGCACTTTTCCTAGCCAAAACACAGCTGAGAACCAGGAAGTCATTAAAGTAGACTTCTGAGTGGCTAAAAGAAGTATCACAAAGTCAATATGCAAAATCTTTGTCCCGGAAGTGTCCCTTCTCCTGCTGCCTGCATTCTCTGACTGTGGACACTTTATGGAAGCTCGGCATCTGGTTTCCAGGACCACAGCAGTAATCTGTAGGCAGTAACAATGATATAGCCACAGGAGTGACAGTTACGGGTTGGACAAGAAAAGATGAAAGAGAACAAAAAATCAGGAACAAGAGTTAAAAGAACACAGTAATCTGTGGCCATATAATGTAGGATCAACCAGCAGACCATGTGTTATAATCGAAATAATAAATATCTACCAGTATTTGAGCATCAGCTACATACTAAGTACTTTGCATGCATTCTCTTACCTTCAAAGTACTAGGAAGAGATGACTATCCATATTTTACAGATAAGAGAGCTCAGAGATGTTATATAACTTTCCCACGGGCAAGAAAGTAAGTAGAGAAGCCAAGTTCAAACCCAGGTGGGTGTAGAATTGAGGGTGCATTAGGAAGAGGTGAGAAAGCAGGCCATTCCTTGTTGGGGAGATTCCTATGGTCAAAATTTTGATCCCAAGCATCCCGCTTTCTATTATCCTTCAGGTTTATCTACTCACATATTCCCATTCGTACATTCTTGAAGACCTGCATTAAGTCCTTTGGGATGGACCTCCAATCCATCACTTTTGATTACCTTATTACTCTCCTTATTGTTGTTAGTTGCCATTGAGTCCATTTCTGACTCATAGCAGCCCCATGGAACCGAGTAGAACAGCCCCATAAAGTTTTTAGGTTGTAATCTTTATGGAAGTAGATTGCCAGGTCTTTCTACACAGTCTCTGGGTGGCTTCGAACCTTTAGCCTTTCCATTAGCAGCCAAGCACTCAACCATTGCGCCACCAGGACTCCAGCTCTCCTTATTCAACTTAAATGGTCCAGCCCACTGTTAAAATCACTTCCTTCAGAATGCCCTTAACATTATGCCATCTTTATTATACTCCCTTGCCAGAGACCTTGCCCAGGTTTAACCTAGTTATTTACCTAGCTGGGCCTGCTGCTGAACAGTTTTTAGAGAAAAGTACACAATTGGCTAATCTCACTTTATATTCAATGTAACAAACCACAATTGGACACTCAATACTGCCTGACATTCTCCTGTAGATGTTCACTTGTTCAGTCTCTAAAATGGTTGTTTCATACTTTCTCCTCTTTCTTATAAACCCAGTTTCAGATAATGATACTGCCTCATACAGAAGCAAGAGGGACTCTTTCCACTTCCGTCTTACTACTAAGTCTGCCAGCACAATTTCCTGTTAACCCATGTTCTCTGCCTTACTTCCTTTTGTAAACACTGAAGTATCTCTACTTCTATCAAAGGCTCAACCCCTCCACTATTCTCAGGGTCCCAACTTCCCTTGCCACCTCAGACTCTTTGTACTTGTAGATATCCTTCTATTCTAAATGGTGGATTACTTTCTCTCTGCTAAGATCATCCTTATCAAAATGAAAGGACATCACCTATCTTTAAAACAGTCCCATTTCTGTCATATATCTCTTTCCAATTATTGGCACATTTCTCTTGTCCACTTTATAGAAAAGCTTCATGAAACGGTTTTCTGTAATCAGTCTTCTCACCTCATATAGTTTCCTCAACTCACTCCCTATCAAGCGTCCCTCCCCACCACTTCACTAAGACAACTCTTATCAAAGTAATCACTGATTACTTCATGCTGCCAAACTTAATAGTTACTTTTTTCTTTTCCTGTCTTTCTTGACCTTTCAAGAACACTTGACAAAGTGGACCATTACTCCTTCTCAAAACTTTTTGAACATGACGCAGCGTGTTCCATTTTTCTCCTTCCTCATTGACTACTTCTTCTTAGTATCCTATTCTCCTTCTTTTCCTCTGATGAACTTGGAGTGTCCCATGGGTAAGTTCTTGGCCACCTTCTCTTGTCTGCTTATATTTTTCATGGTGATCTCATCCAGCCCTACAGTTTTTAATACTATCTCTATGCCAACGACCCCACCCCTAATCTCTACCTCCAGACTTAAATATTTAATGGTCTACTAGATGTTTCCATGTAAGTTGAAACTCTTCCTTCTCCAACTTAATGTGGACAAAACAGACCTGAAAAGCCTGTTTGCCTCACAACATCTGAGTCAGTGCTGCCACTGTCTGCTCAGTTAGTCTAACTAAAAATCTAGGAGTTATCTTTTTTTATCATTCTTAATATATATAATCCAAATCAAGTCCTATTAAATCTATGTCTTAAAAAATTCTGGAGGGGCAACATGGCGCTATAGTCAGAAGCACCATGCTGTCCCTTCGCAGCAAAGATCAGAAGAACTATGTCAGAGTCAAATGTCAATCCTGAAACCCTAAGCATCAAATGAAGAGATAAACCACTCAGCCAAGCACCAAATGGAATAAGAAACTGACCGAGAACAGAGAGCGAGGAGAGATACATGCAGAGGTCCCCTATCAGATACTGCAGCACGGATCCGCCATCTTGGACTCCTATCAGAGATCAGCAAATGGCGGTAAGACAAAGCAGCTTCACGGAGCTTCCATCAGGAGACAGAGCAACCAGTAACCAGCGATATATGCTTTTCCACCCACCACCCTTCTTCACCCCCACTTAGCCTCTTCTGCTTCCTGCAGCCACAGTCTTTTGGCTGGGAAGCACCAGCTTCATCCCGGTGTTGCTTGGATTCCACCCGCCTGTACTGGCTGGCTCCCTGAGTCCCTTTTGTTGGCTACTGGTGTTAGACTTTTTTCACTTCTTTAGATTTCTTCCTTACCTCTCACCACCTCCCCCTCCTTTCTCTCAAATACCTGGCTCCATGTACCATCTTTGCTTCTTCCTAAAAGGCTGCTAAACACCACTCGACTGTGAAACTGCTTTCCGGCCTGTGCTGCTACACTGGTGGGACAACCAGGGCTTTTTTGTTTGTTTGCTCTGATTTGTTCTGTTTTGTTTGTTTGTTTTCTTTTTCTTTTCTTGGCTTGGAAGCCCCTTCTAGCCGGGCAGTACCACGCAGCTTGGAAGCTACTCCCTTACTCTACAGACGCACAGGGACATCCCTGGGGGCATTTCCTTTTTGTTTTTTTTTCTCTTTGTTTTTGTTTCTTTGTTTTGTTTTCTTCTCTCTCTTATTCCTTTTTGTCTTTCTTCATTTCCAGTTTCTCGATTTATTCATTTTTTTCTTTTACACTTTTTTTTTCATTTTTGTTTTTCCCCATTTCTGTCTCTCATCTCTCCACTCCAATAGCAAGCTCCCTTAGCACTCTTTTTTGTTTGTGTGTATGTTTTTGGCTCCTGTTCCTCTCTCTTCTCTCTCATCTTTCCCATAACCATCTTAGCTCCACACATCACAATCTACCCCCTCCTTCATGCCCACCTGCACCATGCACTGAACATCACAATCCCAAGCAGCAGAGGCATAGCCTACTGGAACTTGCCCTGCACTGATTCCTGGTCAGCACTGTTAGCCCTGGTACATGCCACAAACAACCCATCCCATCAACTGCCCTTCAGCTGGACCTGCCCTGCTGTACCATACCTGAGTGACTGACCCTGCCCGTTGGAGAAGGAGGTGAAAAGTATCATGCCCACAGACGAGCAAACAACAAAGAATGCACAGCCCACCTGCTCAGACATAATCAAATAAAACAAAAAAGCAGGAAAAAACAAACAAATCTACAATCAGTAAATGAGGAAAATTACCACTGAATGCCCCAAAGACTGCAGACAATATCAAAACAGTTACAAAAATAGGACAGGATGGTTCCAGTAGGCGTCCAAAATAAAACACCAGATGACTTCCCAGTAGAAGGAAAGGGACTAGACCTAACTGATAGGGAATTCAAATCTCTAATATTCAGAATTATCCAAGAGTTGAAGCAAAAAGCAGGCAAAAAAGAAGAAAAAATAGACAAATTCATGGAAAATACAGACCAAAAAAATGGAAGAATTCAATAAAATAATACAGGAACACAATCCTAAAATAAATTCACAACTAGGAATTATACAAAAACAACAATTAGAAATCCAAAAGATAAACAACGAGATTTCAGAAATGGACAGTGTCATAGAAGGGCTCAGGAGCAGGTTTGAAACGATGGAAGACAGGATCAGCGAAATTTAAGACAAAGACTTGGAAACAACTCTGTTTGAGGAAAAATCAGAAAAAAGAACAAAGATAAATGAAGCCACCCTGAAAATTATGTGGGATACAAGCAAAAGCAAAATCTGTGAGTGATCGGAGTTCCAGAACAGGGGGAGAAAACAGAAAACACAGAGAGGATCATTGAAGAATTGCTGACAGAAAACTTACCCAATATCATGAAAGATGAAAAGTTGGCCATCCAAGAAGCTCAACAAACCCCATATAGGATAGACCCCAAAAGAAAATCTCCAAAGCATATCATAATCACGCTCACTAAAACCAAAGACAAACAAAGAATCCCGAGAGCAGCTCGAGAAAAAAAGTCACATGCAGAGGAGAAACGATAAGACTAAGCTCGAATTATCTGGCAGAAACCATGCAGGCAAGAAGGCAATGGGGTGATATATATAAAACTTTGAAAGAAAAAATTGCCAGCCAAGAATAATATATCCTGCAAAACTCTCATTCAGATATAATGGTGAAATTAGGTCATTTTCAGATAAACAGAAATTGAGGGACTATGTAAAAACCGAACCAAACTTGCAAGCCTTATTAGAGGGGGTCCTTTGATCTGAGAACAAACAACATCAGACCACAGGCTGAATCTAGGACACAGGATTGTACTAGCCAGATACCAACCTAGGAAATGAACTCTCAAGGACTATCCAAAACCAAAAGAATTACAACAGGAACCCAGAGAGGTTAATCTGTAAATGACAACAGCATCAAAACAATAAAAGAGGGAATAAACGGTGTAGGTGTAGAACCTTCTAATGGAGAGGAAGGCAAGATGATACCAAGTAATAATAGACTGCTTCAAACTTAGAAAGATAATGGTAAATTTCAAGGTAACCACAAGGAAAGTTAACAAACCTACTCATCAAAATAAAGAAGAAAAACATAAAGTCTCAGTACAAACAGAATCTACAAAAACAAAAGAAATGAAAAAAAAATTCCACAAACAAAAAGAACTCAGCATAGGAGAGTAAGAGGAACAAAGAGAACATCAGAAATCCCACTCCTAGGAATATATCCTAGAGAAATAAGAGCCATAGACATATGCACAGCCATATTCATTGCAGCACTGTTCACAATAGCAAAAAGAAACAGCCTAGATGCCCATCAACAGATGAATGGATAAACAAACTATGGTACATACACACAATGGAGTACTACGCAACGAGAAAGAACA
>NW_004444001.1:12264126-12277123 GCF_000243295.1 Trichechus manatus latirostris | reverse complement strand
TCACCAAAAACGTTCTCCAAGGTCGAGAAGGGAGAGTGTTGACATGTCGTGGGGTTGTTAACCAATGTCATAAAACAGTATGTGTACTGACTGTTTAATGAGAAACTATTTGTTCTGTAAACCTTCATCTAAAGTACAAATTAAAAAAAAACTAAAAAGGAAAAAAAAAATTTCTGGATCTGACTTCTTCGCACTGTTTCCACCACTATCATTTTAATCAAGTTACCGTAATCTCTTGCCTGGTATAGTCTCCTAGATGGTCTTACTGTTTTGACTATTGGTCTGTCATACAATGTATGCTTCTCACAGCAGTCAGAGTGACCTTTACAAAACACCAATCTGGTGATTATGCCAACTCTTTATTTAAAGCCCTGGTGGTACAATGGATAAGAGCTGGACTGCTAACCGAAATGTGGGCAGTTTAAATCTACCAAGCTGCTCCTTGGAAGCCCTCTGAGGCAGTTCTACCCTGTCCTGTAGGGTCGCTATGAGTTGGAATCGACTCAGCAGCACGTAGCAACAACAACAGTAGCTTCCCATCCTACTTACAATAAAATCCAAAGTCTGTATTCTGATCAGGCCCTGCTAACCTTTCAAACTTTATCTTATACTGTCTTCCTTCTTGTTCATTAAGTTTCTGCCACACAGTCACTTTTTTGTTCCTAGAAGCAGCTGTTTTTTCTTCCTGGAATGCTCTTCCTCTTGATTTTGTAGAACTGGATTTCTTTTCATTCAGATCACAACTTTAATGTCTCATCTTTAAAGATAGAACTTACTCCTACATCCTTCTTTTTCATTTTTTTCCTTGGCAATGATCTGATAAAACATGAATGATTTTATTGATTTGTTTCCTTGTTGGTTGGTTCATTTCTGTCTCTCCCAACAAGATTCATGAGAGAAGGACCTTATCTGAACTTTTCCTGCTCTATTTCCTGTGCCTGTATTCATTTTGTTGATGAATGAATGAATAGGTCGGTACACTAAAATGAGAATGTTTTTGTAATTCTCGTTTCAGCAATAGCAATGGACAGCAAAAAGAATGATTTGGTGCAAAGAAACTATTAACAGGAAACAATGAAACTATACCAGTGTCTTACATGTTAATTTGAAAAGCTCAGAATGCATAAAATAACAACAGTAAAGCCATTATGAATTATTAAGGTGGGAGTGTTGATATGATGAAAACCACATTGAAAGAACTGCTGTGTTCTGACAGTTTAGATGTCATTTATTTCCCCAACATGGTGGAAGGGCCAAAGAACAATGAAATTGCCGAAGTAGAAAAAAATCAACATTAACTAATTCACAAATGAAATGATCAACCCTTAAACTATTTAGAATTTACTACAATGTCTAAAAACTTTCCCTAAAACTGTGTTTGCTCCCTGTTGCAACTGAACTTCAGCTGATGCATTGAGCAGAAGGAAGTACCTGGGCAAAGCATCTTACCCAAATTTTGCCTCATCAAGAGTGTCCAGGAAGATGCCTCCTTCAGGAGGCATGGGGACCCTTATGATGGCCTACTGTTTCCTGTGCCCTATTGTCTTTCTAGGGGCAAACCTGCCATTGTTCCTGGATTGACTCATTCAATCACATATTTACTGAACACTCAGTATGTGCCAGGCACTGTGCTTGGCACTGGTACCACTGGTGCTGTCAGTTGCTTCATCTTGTCCAGGTCTCCCAACCACTGCCACCTTTGAGACCACTTCTTCCTAGAAAAATGTGTAATATTTTTCCAACATGAAAATATGCCCAAGGCAGGAACCATAATTTTATTCCTTAATTGATTATGGAGGTGGCCATCCGTGACCTGTATTGCTCAGTACTTTCTTGCATTTTAATTTAATTGTGTGGAGCTGACTGACAGAACAATTGATTCCACCAACATTTTCTTAGTAAGTGCCAGGCACTTAGCTAGATGCACGGATGCAGAGAGGAAAAGAACTTTGTCTTTGCTCCCCGAAGTTAAGGCTAGTGAGGAAAACCATGTTTCTATTTAGTTTATAATCAGATATCTTTTGAATACTATTGGGTAAATTGACTCCTACACTAAGGAACTGGGGCAGATCCAGGAGGTTTTGGATCCACAGGCTTTGGAGGCAGGCAGGTTTGGGTTCAAATCCCAGCTCTGCCACACGGTAGGTAACTGTGTAGCCTTGCAAAATTTTCTTAACATCTCTGATCCTTGGTCCTTCATATGTCAAATGTCAGGAGAGTTAGAGAGAATGTAGGAAAAGTACATATAATAATTATTCAATAAATAGCTAAACTAAAATAAGCAATAGATCTTGTTATTATTTATCATTTAAATATAAGAAGTTCACTAAGAGTGCTTTAAACAGAAAACATGATACATAGATGAACAAGATGATAATAAGCCCCTCTTCCTTTAGTGTTGTTTTGTATGTTGGGTTGTTTTTGGAAATCAATTATGTCTCTGATTTAGGCCTTCTGAGATTTTTACTTAGTATCGATAGCACCTTAGAATCTTACAGTGAAATTACTGGAAATCTTTAGGTAAATAAAGAATTATACTGGCAATCTCATTCAACCCCATTAATGCTACACTGAAGTGAGGTTTTGGCCACCATGAGTAAATGCTGTGGATATACCCCCCCCCACATTTCCTTCCACTCTACTTTTAGCTCACTCCAACCGCTCCACCACCAGCCTTTGCAGTGAGCAACCGAGATTCCTGACTTTCCCAACACAGCAACAGGAATACTCAAAATCTGCTCAGAGACCTGGTGTTCCTTGTGAAACCTAGTCTGATGTATTACTATGGAAGTTTTTTTTTTTTTTTTAATAAAAGATCTTTTAATACTAATTCTATGACTGAGAACGGTAAAACTCTAATTAAATTGTAGGTTGATTCATACCCTACGTTCAGTGGATGACTTTGCCATTTGACAGCTTGAGTTTATAGATGGCAGAGGAAGCTGGACAAAACCATTTTCCAGTCAAACAGATAATAGGATGACATCGTGTTTCATCATGTGGATCAGAGCCTTAGTGCTGGGGATGGTCTATTATACAAAAATCTGTCTCACGTAAAACAAAGCTACAAGCTAAAGAAACCCCATCCTTTTCAAATTTGCTAGAAAGTTTAAAACCTGCTCTCAGTTGTCATGAGCCCTCTTTTTTAGGACATCATATTCTACATCAGGATACAACCTTTTGGACTGTTCCTTATTGTTGTTGTTAGGTACCGTGGAGTCATTTCCGACCCATAGTGACCCTATGTACAACAGAAGGAAACATTGCCTGGTCCTGCGCCATCTTCACAGTCTTCGCTATGTTTGAGCCCATTGTTGCAGCCACCGTGGTGTCAATTCGTCTCATCGAGGATGTTCTTTTTTGCTGACCTTCTGCCTTTCCAAGCATGATGTCTGTCTCCAGGGACTAGTCCCTCCTGATAACATGTCCAAAGTACGTGAGACAAAGTCTCATCATCCTCAAATTGTTTTTAGCCATTAAAAGCTATCATGGAAATATACACCTTGGTTAGTCCTGTGGACAGGTCCTGGTGATAGCTTTGGCATTCATCAGTAGCCTTAGTAGCATTGGTAGCTTTAGCGCAATCATTTAAACTCCCTCCCTTAGTCTTATTGTTTGTTAAATGATCATGACTGTGATGTAGCAGTCAGAATGAGAGTTGTTATAGCTACCAAACCCATTGCTGTCGAGTCAATTCGGACTCATTGTGACCCCATAGGACAGAGTAGAACTGCCTCATAGGTTTTTCAAGGCTGTAATCTTTACAGAAGTAGACTGCCACATCTTTCTCCCTCAGAGCATCTGGTAGGTTGAACTTCCAGCCTTTGTGTTAGCAGCTGAGTGCTTAACCACTGCACCACCAGTGCTCCTTCATAGCTACTAAGAGCACCTATTCATCTGACACCTACTGTGTGTCAGTTATCTCCCAGTATACTTTTATATAGGCTATTCTGTGTGAACTCCTAGGAACCATAGGCTGTTCTCACGGTCTGATATTTGAAGCGAGACTTCAGAAGGTTAAGGTACTTGCTCAAGGTCATGTGGCTAAAAGATGAGTTTCATACGGCCTCACTCTAAAGCCCGTGGGTTTTTTTTTTTGGCTGCATTCAGCTCTGTCGTGTACCAGCTGCCTTGTAGTGTGTTGTGAGAATAGCCAAAATCATGGTTTGAAAAACACCAATTGATAAATAGTTTAAGGTCATATCACCCTTGCCAACCAAACCAGTTGCTGTCAAGTTGACCCCAACTCACAGCAACCCCATGAATGTCAGAGTAGAACTGTGCTCGCTAGGGTTTTCATTTTCAGAAGTAAATCAGTAGGCCTTTCTTCTGAGGTACCGCTGGGTGGACTTGAACCTCTAACTTTCTGTTAGCAGCTGAGTACATTAACTGTTTGCATCACCCAGGGACTCCGTCACTCTTGCTGACATTGAATATTTATGAAATAATATTAATTAATATGGTTTTGAATTGTTCAAAGAAGATTTGCGCTGTAAGATAGAATTTTTCACAAAATAAGAAAATCACATTCTTTAAAGGCTGTTCTAATGGGTCAGTTCGTTATCTGGAACCTCATCTAGATTAGGCTTTCAGTAAACATTTGAATACTGTAGTCATAGGCGAGAGATTCAGTTTGTAACAGCTGATCACTTTCTACCAAGTGGCTACGAAAAACTAAACCCCTTGCCATCAAGTTGATTCCGACTCATAGTGACCCTATAGGACAGAGAAGAACTGCCCCCCATAGGGTTTCCAAGGCTGTAATCTTTATGGAAGCAGATTGCCACATCTTGTCCTGCAGAGTGACTGGTGGGTTCCAACTGCCAACCTTTCGGTTAACAGCCAAGTGCTTAACCAAGTGGCTAAGTAGTAACTATTTCTTTGGCATGCCTTTATGCCTTGTGGCCAGAAGGTGGAGACATACCATGTCAAATACCTCACATACTGTTTCCTACTCTTGATCTTTCTCTCCAAATCCTGTCCAGCATTTTCAGCGTATCCTATTCTATTCAAACATGCCATTAACACAGGGGTCTATTACTGACATTTATCACATCAACTCATATCTCAAAACTTTTGGTCAAAAAGTATTTTATGACCTTTGATGTAGAGAAAAATGTTAAAAAGAATGTGTAATAGAGGAAATAGTAGAATATTGGCATAGTTCCTGGCACATGACAGGCCCTCTATCCATAGTGAAATAATGAATGAATGAATGAATAGTGTATTTAAGAACCTATTATACAAGAAATGATACTGAAACAATCTAATACTTTCATGGATGCAAGCTGCAGTCTGCCTTTTTTGACCTCTTCTTTCTTGACATTGTGAAATTAAAGTATAGAGTTTAGCTGTATACTTTAACTATACATCTATAGTTATATGTGTTAGAAATGTAACACCACAGAAGTATCAACTGGATACACAATTGAACTGCTGCCATAGTTGATGAAGTACTATTTGAAGCCCATAAATGAGTTAATAAAACTTTGAAAAGTGATTAATAATGTAAGAACAAACTCACTGTTACATTTCTGATTTCATCATATAATCCTTCTGTACCTACTAAATATGATTTATAGATATTTCATTCATATTTTCTTGCACAACTATGCAAAAGAACATTAACCTATAGGACCCTAGGGTAGAATGGCTGTTCCCTCTCTTTACAAATAATTACTAATATTTATGTTCTCTGTTCCTAATGACTCCCAACGGGAAGGTAACTTTGTCTTTCAAATAAAACAGCATATTGTTGTTGTTGTCAGCCCCTAACTCATGGTGACCCCATGAACAATGGGACTAAGAACTGCCTGGTCCTGCACCACCCCCATAATTGGTTGTGGATAGGACTATTGTGATCCATAGGGTTTCCGTTGGCTGATTTTTGGAAGTAGTTCGTAAGGCCTTTCTTCCTAGTCTGCCTTAGTCTGGAAGCTCCACTGAAACCAATTCAGCATCATAGTAACACGCAAGCTTCCACTGACAGGTGAGCGGTGCCTGCACATGAGGTGCATTGGCTGGGAATTGAACCAGGGTATTTAACATGGAAGGCAAGAATTCTACCACTGAACCACCAGTGACTCATAAATCAGCAAATAGGGTAGCTTTTGCATTAACATAATTAAAAAAAAAAGATACCCTAGATAATAGAAAATGGTCATGGCTTGGGTTTTAGAAGTTTGATATGTTCTTATGAAATGCATGAACCTGGGATGTCTCCCAGGGTCCAGGATTTTATTTGATGACTGGCCCTTTATTAGCTCCTTCTTGACTCCCAACATACAAAAGCAATATGCTGGGGTAAACATGGTGCCGAGCATTCTTAGGGGGATGAAATTTTTCTTGGCTGAACTATTTCATGCTGAAAAAAAAAAAATCAAGAACAGGTAGAAGTGATATGTTTCCTTGACAAATCCCTAAACAATCCTTTTCGTATTCCTTATTATCTATTTATTCAAACTGGGTGAAGAACTCAGTCAAGCAGAGAACTAAGGCAGAGGCTGGGGAGGTGGGCTGAATCTCATGTGGACTGGTGGCATGCTCTGTTTTTGTGACAGGAACTGTTCTTTGACCTAGGTCACTGTACTAGGAGTCCTAGTGATAGTCCGTCCATTGTATGAGTCAATTCGGACTGATAGCAACGCTACAGGACAGGGTAGAACTGGCCCATAGGGTTTCCAAGGCTGTAAATCTTTATGGAAGCAGACTGCCACATCTTTCTCTCATGGAGAGGCTGGTGGGTTCAAACCTCTGACCTTTTGGTTAGCAGCCGAGCACTTAACCACTGTGCCACCAGGGGTCCTCCTAGTGGTAGTATCTGGCATCAGTCTGTTGTCATTACTGGAAAACAGGAACAAATGCTGAAAATATTCAAATTATGTATGTTTTACCTTTAGCGGGAATTTAGAGAATCTTCTGTAGGTGAAGGACAGACAGTACATCCAGCTCATTTTTTGCCAGAAATGGAAAAGGAAAAAAAGGTGGCCGTCCAGTAGACTCTGACTCATGGTGACTGCATGTGCGTCAGAGTAGAACTGTGCTCCATAGGGTTTTCAATGACTGATTTTTTAGAAGTAGATCGCCCAGCCTTTCTTCTGAGGTGCCTCTGGATGGGCTCAAACCTCCAACCTGTTTGCACCACCCAGCGATTCAGAGGCCAGGCTAAAGTGGTCAGCTCATTAGTCACCATCTTCCAGTGCAGAGCAGAGAGATCCTGCACTGCAGTCTGAGCAGCTAGCCAGCTGGTAAGGTCAGCAGCAGGTTGCCGAAAAGAGCCTGCAGACATAACAGCTGCTTAATGCCATATTGGATGGCTCTAAACATGTAAACAGGTACCCAAGCAAATGGGAACATTGTCAAAGAACTTGAAAAGGCTCTCTCTTCCAGGTATCTGACAGAGGATGCCTAGTAAACAAAATATTCATGATTCCAAAAGGACTCTGACCAGAAAATCCTCAGAAATTGTTTCATAATCAGCTTCCCCTGTGAGCGAATAATCATGGATTTTGAATGTGTCAGTCTCACATACTGATGACTCTGAAAATCAAAGCTGCTCGTTTACAGATGGGCAGTCTCATAATTGGCTGGAGCAGTTCCATTTTCCCCTTCAATTCCTTGTTTTGTTTATGCTCTTTGGGGACACACCAAGAGTTCTAATTTTTATGTAGTTTTATCAATCAGTCTTTTTCCTTTTATTCTCCATTTTTTGAGTCATGCTTCTAAAATTTTCCCCCTCTGTGTAATTATATGTTGTTGTTTTTACTTGCCATGGAGTTGGCTCTGACTCATGGCGATCCCATGTACAGTAGAACAAAACGTTCCCCAATGTTGGTCCATCATCATGATTATTCATCTGCTTGAATCCATTGTTTTGGCCACTGTGTGTTTTGAGTTCCTTCCAACCTAGAAAGCTCATTTTCTAGCACTATATTGGCCAATATTCTGTTGTGATCAATAGGGTTTTCATTGGCTATTTTTCTAAAATAGATTGCCAGGCCTTTCTTCTTAGTCTGGCTTAGTCTGGCAGCTCTGGTGAAACCTGTTCTCCGTAGGTGATCTGGCTGGTATTTGAAATAACAGTGGAATAATTTCCAGCATCATAGCAACATGCAAGCCACCACAGTACAACAAACTGACAGGTGGTGGAAGATTAGGTTATCTCACCCATACTCTTATTTTGTACTGGTGAATTATTCATTCCCCTGAAATTCACAGGCATCACCTGAACAGGCACCTTGAAAACCTTTGGCATCTCTGTGGGCCAGTGGTTCTAAAGCTCAGTTGCATCATGCTCACCTGGAGACCAGGGCTTCTTACAACTAGGGCTTCAAACTGGGTTTGAACTCCTCCTGAGAATTTGCGTTTCCAACCCAGATATATTGAACCACAATCTACATTTTAACAAGATCCCCAGGTGATTCTTATGTATATTGCATTTTGAGAACTACTGCTCTACTAGTGGTTCAAAGAATTGATCCCTAACTGACAGTATTAGCATCACCTGGGAACTTGTTAGAAATGCAAATTCTGAGGAGGGGTGGGGCCAAGATGACAGAGTAGTCAGACACTTCTGGTGGTCCCTCTTACAACAAAGACTTGAAAAAACAAGTGAATCGATTATATATGACAATCTAGGAGCCCTGAACATCAAAGGCAAAGTTGAGGACTTGCACTGAGTGGCAGGGGGAAGAAGAGATGGTTCAGAAGCAGCAAGGAGTTGCCAGACTTCTCCTGGCAGGAGCCAGAGCCCTTCAGGCCGGATCAGCTCATGGCATGTGTTGAGGCAAGCAGTAGCACTCGGGAGGTGTTTTCCACATTGGGAGAGACCCAGAGGCAGAGAGTCTACTCAGGCATCCAGAACCAGTGAGAAGCAGCCATCAATCAGCGAAAGATAAGTACTTGTGTCTGGCCCACTGCGCAGATCAATTTGGGAAAAAACTCTCTCCCATTTACCTCCCTACTCCCTGCTCTTCACTGGGTCCAGGATGGCTTCATCGATTGCCGAGTCCCCTGGGCCAGAAGTAGGACCTGTCACATGCCCTGAGCCATTCTCCTGGCCTTGGAGAGTGAACAAATTAACAAACGGGGAAAAAATAATCTGTCGGCTCCCCTAAGCCAGGAACTCAGGGTAGGCACAGCTCCTTTGCCTAGGCACAGACATAAGGGGTCCACGGACTTTGAGTGCCTTTCCCCCTGCGTAGACTTGTGTGGACCCATTTCAACAGCATAGGCCCTCAATTCCACGGTATCACAGGGTATATACCTGAAGTTGAACTTCAACTGTTTCAGCGTGAAGTGGCAGGTATGTGACATTTGACATTGCTCTATCCATTAAGCAGGGTCTTAACCTACCCACATTATGGGCCTGAGGACCGGTGGCTCCACCCACACCACCTAGCCACCTGCGACAGGGGCCCAAGAATAAGTGGTGCCCCCCAGTCCTTATAGTCAACAGCACTGAGTGCTCATAGTCTGGCTGCAAAACCCACCCACCTATGCCCTCAAGGGAACAGGGAAACGCTTCCTCCCGGACACTCGGGGGTGGCCGTCGGCCCCCTGCCTTGCTCCACGTGTGACCCCCTGTTGCAGCTGGATGCCTGTGCCTACCCTAATCACCCATGCCTGTCTAGGACTGTAGGTGAGAGCCTGCACCACACACGTGGTGGCCAACCACCTAGACACCTGAGCTGAATCCATGTAGGAGAGTGGGCGGACTACTGGGCTCACATACTTAGTGGCAGGTCTGGCCACCTGGTGGCAGGACATTGGAGCTTCAGGGGCACCAGTGATTGGGCTAGCTCACATGAGCAGCCTATTTGGGCATATCAAAACAAAACAAAACAAGAAGCTAGGACACAGTAAGCAAACATAAATAAATATAATAACTTATCGATGGCTCAGAAATAATAGTCAATATCAAGTCACATAAAGAGGCAGACCATGATGGCTTCAGCAAGCTCCCAAAATAAAGAAGACATTTTCCAGAGGAAGAGAATTTCTTGGAATTACCGGAGGCAGAATACAAAAGATTAATATACAGAACTCTTCAAGAGATCAGGAAGGAGACCTGGCAAAATGCAAACCTAGCAATAGAGGAACATAAGAAGATTAGAGAAGAGCATAATGACAGTTAATAGGCTGCAAGAATCCATAGAGAAACAGCAATCAGAAATCCAGAAGATTAACAATAAAATTTCACAATTAGACAACTCAATAGAAAGTCACAGGAGCAGAATTGAGGCAATGGAAGTCAGAATTAGTGAGACTGAAGATAAAGCACTTGATGCCAACTTATTTAAGGAAAAATCAGATAAGAGGATTAAAGAAAATGAAGAAACCCTAAGAATTATGTGGGCCTCCATCAAGAGGAATAACCTACAAGTGACTGGAGTACCAGAACAGGAGAGGATAACAGAAAATACAGAGAGAATTGTTGACGATTTGTTGGCAGAAAACTTCCCTGATACCATGAAAGATGAGAAGATATCTATCCAAGATGCTTATCAAACCCCACATAAGGTAGAGCCCAAAAGAAAGTCACCAAGACATATTATAGTCAAACTTGCCAAAACCAAAGATAAAGAATTTTAAGAGTGGCTAGGGATTAATGAAATGTCATCTACAAAGGACAGTCAATAAGTTTAAACTCGGACTACTCAGCAGAAACCATGCAGGCAAGAAGGCAATGGGAAGGAAAAAAAATTGCCAGCCAAGAATTATATATCCAGCAAAACTGTCTCTCAAATATGATGATGATATTAGGGCATTTCCAGATAAACAGAAGTTCAGGGAATTTGCAAAGACCAAGCCAAAATTACAAATAATACTAAAGGGAGTCCCCCGGTTAGAAAATCAATAACATCAGATAACAACCCAAGACTAGAACACAGGGCAGATCAACCAGATATCAACCCAGATAGGGAAGTCACAAAAATAAATCAAAGCTAAAACACTGAAAATAGGGAAACAGAGATGTCAATATGTAAAAGATGACAACATTAAAACAAAAAAGAAGGACTAAAAAATGTAGACTTAGATATTTCACATGGAGAGGAAGTCAAGGCAATATAAAGAAATAAAAGACTGGTTTAAACTTAGAAGAATAGGGGTGAATGTTAAGGTAACCACAAAGGAAACTAACAATCATACACATCAAAATAAAAAACAAGAAAAATATAAAGACTCAGCAAACACAAAATCAACAGCAACGAAAAGGATGAAAAGAAAATACATAAAGAAAAATGGCTCAGCACAGAAAATTAAGTGGAACAAACAAACTGTGAACAACACACAAAGACATCAAAATGACAGCACTAAACTCATACCTATCAATAGTTACGCTGAATGTAAATGGACTAAATGCACCAATAAAGAGAGAGTAGCAGAACAGATAAAAAAACACGATCCGTCTATATGCTGCCTACAAGAGACACACGTTAGATTTAAAGACACAAACAAACTAAAACTCAAAGGATGGAAAAAAATATATCAAGCAAACAACACTCAAAAAAGAGCAGGAGTGGCAATATTAATCTCTGACAAAAGAGTCTTTAAAGTAAAATCCACCACAAAGGATAAAGAAGGACACTATATAATGATTAAAGGGTCAGTACACCAGGAGGACATAACTATAATATTTACGCACACAATGACAGGGCTCCAAAGTACATAAAACAAACACTAACAGCATTGAAAAGAGAGTTAGACAGCTCCACAATAATAGTAGGAGACTTCAACGCACCACTTTCGGTGAAGGACAGGACATTCAGAAAGAAGCTCATCAAAGATACGGAAGATCTAAATCAACCAACTTGATCTCATGGACATATACCGAACACTCCACCCAACAGCAGCCAAGTGTACTTTCTTTTCCAATGCACATGGAACATTCTCTAGAATAGACCATATATTAGGCCATAAAGCAAGCCTTAACAAAATCCAAAGCATCAAAATATTACAGAGCGTCTTTTCTGACCATAAAGCCGTAAAAGTAGAAATCAATAACAGAAAAAGGCAGGAAAAAAATCAAATGCATGGAAACTGAACAACAGCTTGCTCAAAAACTACTGGGTTATAGAAGAAATTAAGGATGGGATAAAGAAATTTATGGAATCAAATGAGAATGAAAACACATCCTACTAAAAACTTTGGGACACAGCAAAAGCAGTTTATAGCAATAAATGCACACATCAAAAAAGAATAAATGGCCAAAATCAAAACATTAACCCTACAACTCGAACAAGTACAAAGAGAGCAGCAAAAGAAGCCCTTGGGCGCCAGAGGAAAGGAAATAGTAAGAATTAGAGCAAAATAAATGAAATAGACAATACAGAAACAATTGAAAGAGTTGACAAGACCAAAAGCTGGTTCTTTGGAAAGATCAACAAAATTGATAAACTATTGTTCAAACTGACAAAGGAAAAACAGGAGAGGAAGTAAATAACCCGTATAAGAAATGAGATGGGTGATATCACAACAGACCCAACTGAAACTAAAAAGAATCGTAACAGAATATTATGAAAAATTGTACTCTTTAACAAATTTGAAAACCTAGAGGAAATGGACAAATTTCTAGAAACTCACTACCTACCTAAACTATCACCAACAGAGGTAGAACAGCTAAATAAACCCATAACAAAAGAAGAGATTGAAAAGGTAATTTAAAAACTTCCAACAAAAAAAAGCCCTAGCCTGGACAGTTTCACTAGAGAATTCTACCAAACTTTCAGAGAAGAGTTAATACCACTACTACCGAAGGTATTTCAGAGCATCGAAAAGGATGGAATACACCCAAACTCCTTCTATGAAGCCAGCATAACCCTGATACCAAAACCAGGTAAAGACACCACAAAAAAAGAAAATTACAGACCAACATCTCTCATGAACATTGACACAAAAATCTTCAACAAAATTCTAGCCAATAGAATTCAGCAACATATCAAAAAAATAATTCACCATGATCAAGTGAGATTTATACCAGGTATGCAGGGATGGT
>NW_004444001.1:12262564-12264026 GCF_000243295.1 Trichechus manatus latirostris | reverse complement strand
ATTCCCCCTGAGAACGGGAACCAGACAAGGATGCCCTTTATCACCACTCTTATTCAACATTGTGCTGGAGGTCCTAGCCAGAGCAATTAGGCTAGAAAAACAAATAAAGGGCATCCAAATTGGTAGGAAAGAAGAAAAAGTATCTCTGTTTGCAGATAGGATCTTATACACAGAAAACGCCAAAGAATCCATGAGAAAACTACTGGAACTAATGGAAGGTTTCAGCAAGGTATCAAGATACAAGATCAACATACAAAAATCAGTTGGATCCCTCCGCGCCAACAAAGAGAACTTCAAAGAGGAAATCATCAAATCAGTACCATTTACAATAGCTCCTAAGACGATAAAATACTTAGGAATAAGTCTAACCAGAGATGTAAAAGATCTATACAATGAAAACTACAAGACACTACTGCAAGAAACCAGAAGAGACCTGCATAAATGGAAAAACATACCCGGCTCGTGGATAAGAAGACTCAACATTGTGAAAATGTCAATTCTACCCAAAGTGATCTGCAGATACAATGCAATCCCAGTCCAAATTCCAATGACATTTTTTAATGAAATGGAGAAACAAATCACCAACTTCATATGGAAAGGGAAGAGGCCCCGGATAAGTAAAGCTTTACTTGAGAAGAACAAAGTGGGATTTTAGAACCTATTATACTGCCACAGTAGTCACAACAGCCTGGTACTGGTCCAACAACAGATACACAGACCAATGGAACAGAATTGAGAATCCAGACATAAATTCATCCACCTATGAGCAGCTGATATTTGACAAAGGCTCAAAATCTGTTCAATAGGGGAAAAGACAGTCTCTTTAACAAATGGTGCTGGCAGAACTGGAGATCCATCTGCAAAAAACTGAAACAAGACCCATACCTTACACCATGCACAAAAACAAACTCAATATGGATCAAAGACCTAAACTTAAAATTGAAAATGGTAAAGATCATAGAAGAAAAAATAGGGACAATGCTAGGAGCCCTAATACATGGCATAAACAGAAAATGAACCATAAGTAACAATACATAAACACCAGGAGAGAAACTAGATAACTGGGAGCTCCTAAAAGTCAAACACTTAGGCGTATCAAAAGACTTCACCAAAAGAGTCAAAAGACAACTACGGACTGGGAAAACATTTTTGGCTATGACAAATGTGATTAGTGTCTAATCTCTAAAATCTACAAGATACTGCAAACGTCAACAACAAAAAGACAAATAACACAATTAAAAATTGGCAAAGGATTTGAACAGGCACTTCATCAAAGAAGACATTCAGGCAGCTAACAGACACATGCAGAAATTCACATGCTCATTAGCCATTAGAGAAATGCAAATTAAAACTGCAATAAAATACCATATCACCCCAACAAGGCTAGCATTAATCCAAAAAACACAAAATAATAAATGCTGGAGAGGTTGTGGAGAGACTGGAACACTTATACACTGTTGGT